>NC_137336.1:0-95000 GCF_965287045.1 Carcharhinus amblyrhynchos
AGTAACAGAGAGACAGAGAGAGACAGAAAGAGAGAGAGAGAGACAGGATATATAGAGAGAGAGTAACAGAGAGAGAGAGAGAGGATAGAGAGAGCGAGGATAGAGAGAGTGAGTAACAGAGAGAGAAAGAGAGAGAGAGAGTAACAGAGAGAGAGAGAGGATAGAGAGTGAGAGGACAGAGAGAGAGAGAGTATCCTAACAGAGCGAGAGAGACAGGATAGAGAGAGAGATTAACAGAGAGAGAGAGAGGATAGAGAGAGAGAGTAACAGAGAGAGAGACAAGATATAGAGAGCGAGGAACAGAGAGAGGATAGAGAGAGGGTGTAACGAACAGAGAGACATGAGAGAGAGAGAGAGAGGATAGAGAGAGAGTAACAGAGAGAGAGAGAGAGAGAGAGGATAGAGAGAGAGTAACAGAGAGAGAGAGAGGATAGAGAGAGACAGACAGAGAGAGAGACAGAGAGCTAGAGAGAGAGAGGATAGAGAGAGAGTAACAGAGAGAGAGAGAGATACGGGATAGAGAGAGAGAAACAGAGAGAGGGAGAGAGATACGGGATAGAGTGAGAGAGAGTAACAGAGAGAGAGAGATACAGGATAGAGTGAGAGAGAGTAACAGACAGAGAGAGACAGGATAGAGTTTGAGTAACAGAGAGAGAGTGATTCAGGATAGAGAGAGAGAGTAACAGAGAGAGAGAGAGAGAGAGATATACAGGATAGAGTGAGAGAGAGTAACAGAGAGAGAGAGATACAGGATAGAGTGAGAGAGAGTAACAGAGAGAGAGAGAGACAGGATAGAGTTTGAGTAACAGAGAGAGAGTGATTCAGGATAGAGAGAGATTAACAGAGAGAGGGAGAGAGAGAGGATGTAGACAGAGAGAGAGACAGAGAGAGAGAGACAGGATAGCGAGAATAACAGAGAGAGAGAGAGAGAGAGGATGTAGAGAGAGAGAATAACAGAGAGAGAGAGGATAGAGAGAGAGAGTAACATAAATAGAGGCAGGATAGAGAGAGAGTAACAGAGAGAGAGAGACAGGATAGAGAGAGAGAGAGACAGAAAAACTGACAGGATAGAGAGAGAGTGAATGACAGGATAGAGACAGAGAGAGCAACAGAGGGAGAGAGACATGATAGAGAGAGAGAGAGTAACAGAGAGAGAGAGAGAGACAGGATATAGAGAGAGTAACAGAGAGAGAGAGAGTGAGAGACAGAGACTGAGAGACAGAGAGCGAGAGAGATAGGATAGAGAGAGAGAGAGTAACACAGAGAGAGAGACAGGATAGGGAGAGAGAGAGAGTAACAGAGAGAGAGGGTTACAGAGAGAGAGAGTTACAGAGAGAGAGGGTTACAGAGAGAGAGAGTTACAGAGAGAGAGGGTTACAGAGAGAGAGGGTTACAGAGAGAGAGGGTTACACAGAGAGAGTTACAGAGAGAGGGTTACAGAGAGAGAGAGTAACAGAGAGAGAGAGTAACAGAGAGAGAGAGTAACAGACAGAGAGTGTTACAGAGAGAGAGGGTTACAGAGAGAGAGGGTTACAGAGAGAGAGGGTTACAGAGAGAGAGGGTTACAGAGAGAGAGAGTTACAGAGAGAGAGGGTTACACAGAGAGAGAGGGTTACAGAGAGAGAGGGTTACAGAGAGAGAGGGTTACAGAGAGAGAGGGTTTCAGAGAGAGAGGGTTTCAGAGAGAGAGGGTTTCAGAGAGAGAGGGTTACAGAGAGAGAGTTACAGAGAGAGAGGGTTACACAGAGAGAGAGGGTTACAGAGAGAGAGAGTTACAGAGAGAGAGTTACGGAGAGAGAGGGTTACGGAGAGAGAGGGTTACAGAGAGAGAGGGTTACAGAGAGAGAGGGTTACAGAGAGAGACGGTTACAGAGAGAGTGAGTTACAGAGAGAGTGGGTTACAGAGAGAGAGAGTTACAGAGAGAGGGTTACAGAGAGAGAGGGTCACAGAGAGAGAGGGTCACAGAGAGAGAGGGTCACAGAGAGAGAGGGTCACAGAGAGAGAAGGTTACAGAGAGAGAGGGTTACAGAGAGAGAGGGTTACAGAGAGAGAGGGTTTCAGAGAGAGAGGGTTTCAGAGAGAGAGGGTTTCAGAGAGAGAGAGTTACAGAGAGAGAGGGTTACACAGAGAGAGAGGGTTACACAGAGAGAGAGAGTTACAGAGAGAGAGTTACGGAGAGAGAGGGTTACAGAGAGAGATGGTTACAGAGAGAGAGGGTTACAGAGAGAGAGGGTTACAGAGAGAGATGGTTACAGAGAGAGATGGTTACAGAGAGAGAGGGTTACAGAGAGAGAGAGTTACAGAGAGAGAGGGTTACACAGAGAGAGTAACAGAGAGAGAGGGTTACAGAGAGAGAGGGTTACAGAGAGAGAGAGTTACAGAGAGAGAGGGTTACAGAGAGAGATGGTTACAGAGAGAGATGGTTACAGAGAGAGAGGGTTACAGAGAGAGAGAGTTACAGAGAGAGAGGGTTACAGAGAGAGAGGGTTACACAGAGAGAGTAACAGAGAGAGAGGGTTACAGAGAGAGAGGGTTACAGAGAGAGTGAGTTACAGAGAGAGAGGGTTACAGAGAGAGAGGGTTACACAGAGAGAGTAACAGAGAGAGTGAGTCACAGAGAGAGAGGGTCACAGAGAGAGAGGGTCACAGAGAGAGAGGGTCACAGAGAGAGAGAGAGTTACAGAGAGAGAGAGTTACAGAGAGAGAGAGTTACAGAGAGAGGGTTACAGAGAGAGAGGGTTACAGAGAGAGAGGGTTACAGAGAGAGAGGGTTACAGAGAGAGGGTTACAGAGAGAGTGAGTTACAGAGAGAGATGGTCACAGAGAGAGAGGGTCACAGAGAGAGAGGGTCACAGAGAGAGAGAGTCACAGAGAGAGAGAGTTACAGAGAGAGAGAGAGTTACAGAGAGAGAGAGAGTTACAGAGAGAGAGGGTCACAGAGAGAGAGGGTCACAGAGAGAGAGAGTCACAGAGAGAGAGGGTTACAGAGAGAGAGGGTTACAGAGAGAGAGGGTTACAGAGAGAGAGGGTTACAGAGAGAGAGTTACAGAGAGAGAGGGTTACAGAGAGAGAGAGTTACAGAGAGAGAGGGTTACAGAGAGAGGGTTACAGAGAGAGAGAGTTACAGAGAGAGAGGGTTAGAGAGAGAGAGTTACAGAGAGAGAGAGTTACAGAGAGAGAGAGTTACAGAGAGAGAGGAAGTGATTGAGATGGAGAGGGTCACGCAGTGTTCATAGAATCCCAACAGTGCAGAAAGAGGCCATTCAGCCCATTGAGGCTGTATTGTCACCAATCCCACCCAGCTCCTATCCCCATAACCTCACATATTTAATCCCCCGACAAACTTAGCATGGCCACTCCACCTAACCCGCACATCGAGAGCTTCAAGTTTTTCGGTTCCCAGATCCCCAACAACCTGTCCTAGTCCCTCCACACAAAACTATCGTTAAGAAAGCCTCACCAACGCCACTACTTTCTCAGAAGACTGAGGGAATTTGACATGTCAGCTACAACTCTCCCCATTTTTTACAGATGCCCCATAGAAAGCATTCTTCAGAGAGAGAGAGAGGGAGAGATCCAGAGACAGAGACAGAGACAGAGAGACAGAAACAGGATGGGATTGTGCTGTGCGTGTTACAGAGCTGACACTGAGACACACACGAGATGGACAGTCACAGACCAGAGTGAACCATTCTCTGTAACCTACAGTGTCCCGGACATGGACAGACGCTGACACTCACACACAACAACAACAACTTGCATTTATGTAGCACCTTGAACAGAATTGTCCCTGAGATGCTTCACAGGAACCAAGAGCGAAAAATTGAGTCACAGGCGAGTTTAGGGACAGACGCCCCACAGATTTGGTGAAAAGTGATTGGTTTTAGGAATGATCCTAATGGGGGAAAGGGAGGTATTAAGTGGCAAATGTGAGGTTCTCCACTTTGGGAGCAGAAAGGGGGAGGCGGATTACTGTCTGAATGGCCATAAATGAGGAGCGGGGAATGTACAAGGAGACCTGGGTGTCCCTCACACACCAATCGCTGGAGGCAAGCACGCAGGGGCAGGAGGCTGGAGAAAAGGCCAACGTGATGTTGGCCTCCATAGCGAGAGGATTGGAGAACAGGAACAGGCTCTTGCTGCAATTAGACAGGGCCTTGGTGAGACCACAGCCCGAATATTGTGGACAGTTTGAGGCAGAATGAGAGAGACAGAGAGAGAGACACACACATATACACACACACAGACAAACACAAAAACACACACATTCAAAGAGAGATAGACACACACAAAGAGAGAGAGGCACACACATCTCTCCATCTGTGGGGTAATTTAGCATGGACAATCCCTCCAACCTTCACAACTTGGGAAATTAAGGGGCAATTTCAGAATACAGAGACACACAGATACAGAGAGACACACAGATACAGAGAGAGAGAGACAGAGAGACACACAGACACAGAGAGAGAGACACACAGATACAGAGAGACACACATATACAGACAGAAAGAGAGAAACACAGGGAGAAATACAGTGACAGACACACAGACGTGGAAACAGAGGGACACAGAGAGAAATACAGAGAGGGACACACAGATACAGAGACACAGCGATACAGAGACAGAGACAAACAGATACAGAGAGACAGAGAAAAATACAGAGAGGGACACATATATAAAGAAACACACAGATACAGAGACACACACACGCAGAGACAGAGAGAGACACACGCAACAGAGTGAGAGAGAGAGACACAGGCACGGATACAGAGAGAGACAGACAGACATATACAGAGAGCGAGAGAGAGATACAGAGAAAGACAGACAGACAGAGAGGGAGAGAGACACACACAGACACAGAGAGAGACACACAGACACAGAGAGAGAGAGACAGAGATGCTGAGAGTGAGACAGATACACACAGAGAGAGAGAGAGAGACGCACAGATACAGAGTGAAAGGGGGAGACACAGATACAGACAGAGAGACACAGATAGAGAGACAGAAAGAGAGAGAGACAGACAGACAGATAGAGAGAGACACAGATACAGAGAGATGAGCAGAGAAACAGAGAGAGAGACACACACACACCCAGAGACAGAGAGATACCCATCCAGAGAGAGAGAAAGAGACAGAGTGAGACACGGAGGGTGAAAGAGAGAGACGCAAAGAGAGAGTGTCACACATGAGAGACAGAGAGAGAGAGAGAGACAGAGAGAAAGAGAGAGAGACACACACAGATACAGAGAGATGGAGACATACAGATAGAGCGAGAGACACAGATACAAAGAGAGAGACACACACAGATACAGAGAGACAGAGACACACAGATGCAGAGAGAGACACACAGATACAGAGAGAGACACGCACAGATACAGAGAGAGAAGGAGAGAGAGATACAGAGAGAGAGTGACACACACACAGATGCAGAGAGAGATAGACACAACAGATACAGACAGAGAGACATACAGATAGAGTGTGAGAGAGAGACACACAGATACAGAGAGACACACACAGATACACACATAGAGAAAAAACACAAAGAAGAAAAACACACACACAAAGAGAGAAACACACACACACACAGAAAGAAAAACACACACACACAGAGAAACGAGAAACACACACACACACACAAAGAGAGAAACACACACACACAAAGAGAAAAAAAAACAAGGAGAAAAAGCACACACACAAACACAGACAGAGAAACACACACACAGGCAGAGAGAAACACGCACACACTGAAACACACACAAAGAGAGAAACACATACACGCAAAGAGAGAAACACGGACACACAAAGAGAGAAACGCACACACACACAAAGAGAGAAACACACACACAAAGAGAGAAAGACACATACACACAAGAGAAAAAAACATAAAGAGAACAAACACACACACAAAGAGAGAAACACACACACAAAGAGAGAGAAACACACACACAAAAAGAGAAACAGACACACAAAGAGAAAGAAAGACACATACACAAAGAGAAAACAACATAAAGAGAACAGACACACACACAAAGAGAGAAACACATGCACACACAAAGAGAGAAACACACAAGCACACAAATAGATGAGCACAAACACACAAAGAGAGAAACACACACACAGAGCTAGAAACAGACACACACAAAAAGAGAGAAACACAGATACACACACACACAGAAAAATACACACATACAAACAGATACACAAGAGAGAAACACACACACACACAGAAACACACAAAAAGACACAAAAAGAGAAACACACAAAAAGAGAAGCACACACGAAGAGAAACAAGCACTCAAAGAGAGAAATACACACACACACACAAACACACACAAATAGAGAAACACAGAGACACAAAGAGAAAAAAAAGACACACACACAAACAAAGAGAGAAACACACACACACACACAGAAACACACACACACAGAAACACAGACATACACAGAGAAACACACAGAAACACAGAGAGAAACACACACACAAACAATGCGAGAACACACACACAGTGAGAAACACACACGCACACACAGAGAAACACACACACACAAACAGAAACACACACACACAAAGAGAGAAGCACACACACATACACACAAAGAGAGAAACACACACGCACAAAGGGAGAAACACACACACACACGAGAAACACACACAAAGAGAGAAACAAACACACACAGAAACACAGATACACATAGAGAAACACAGAGTGAAACAAACACCCACACAAAGAGAGAAACACTGTGTGTGTGTGTGAAGGGCTAGATGGCCTACTGCTGCTCCTATTTCCTATTTCTCAAAGAGAGAAACACCACACACACAGATAAACACACACACACAGAAACACACAAGCAGATAAAGAGAAAAAAAAACAGACACACACAAAGAGAGAAACACAAACACACAAACAGATAAACACACACACAGAAACACACAAGCACATAAAGAGAAAAACACACACACACACACACACACAGAAGCACAAACACACAAAGAGAGAAACACACACAGAGAAAAAAAACACACAAAGAGAAAAAAAACACACACAAACACAGAAACACATACAGAGAAACACACACACACACACACACACATAAACACAACATAGATAAGGGTCATGGGTGGAGGGGGGATTGGTAATGTTAAAATGGCGGCGTGGGCTCGTTGGGCCGAAGGGCCTGTTTCCCGGGCTGTTTTTGTTCTTTGAAACATACACACAAAGAGAGAAACACACACACACACAAAGAGAGAAACACACACACACACACAAAGAGAGAAACACACGCACAAAGAGAGAGAAACACACGCACAAAGAGAGAAACACAGATACACACACACAGAAAGAATTACACACACACATAAAGACGTACAGACTAACATACAGAGAGAGAGGATGGTGGAGGGTGAGGAGAGAAGGCAGAGAGACCAGGGGGAGGGAGAGGGTAAGTCATAAAGTCACAGAGGTTTACAGCATGGAAACAGGCCCTTCGGCCCCACTTGCCCATGCTGCCCCTTTTTTAACTCCTAATCTAATCCCAATGGCCCACATTTGGCCCATATCCCTCTGGACCCATCTTACCCATGGAACTGTCTCAATATTTTTTAGAAGACAAGATTGTATCCCTCTCTACTATTACCTCTATTACCTGAGGGACACATATATAAAGAAACACACAGATACAGAGAGACAGACTGACAAAGAGAGAGAGACACACACACAGAGACAGAGAGAGACACACACAACAGAGCGTGAGAGAGACACAGACACTGATAGAGGGACAGACAGACAGATACAGAGAGAGAGACAATACAGATACAGAGAAAGACAGACAGACAGAGACGGAGAGGGACACACACAGATACAGAGTGAGAGAGACACACACAGATACAGAGAGAGACACGCACACAGATACAGAGAGAGAGAGATACACACAGAAAGAGACACACACAGACACAGAGAGAGTCAGACAGAGATGCTGAGTGAGACAGATACAGAGAGACACAGTTACAGACAGAGAGACACAGATAGAGAGAGAGACACAGATAGAGAGACGCAGATACAGAGAGAGAAACAGATAAACAGAGAGAGAGAGAGAGAGGCACACACACCCAGAGACAGAGAGATACCCACCCAGAGAGAGAGAAAGAGACAGAGTGAGACACAGAGAGTGAAAGAGACAGATGCAGAGAGAGAGTGTCACACATAGAGAGACAGAGAGAGGGTGACAGAGAGAGAGACAGACAGACAGACAGGGAGAGAGAGAGAGAGAGAGAGAAAGAGAGAGACAGAGAGAAAGAGAGAGACACACACAGATGCAGAGAGATGGAGACATACAGATAAGAGTGAGAGACACACAGATACATAGAGAGAGACAGACACAGATACAGAGAGAGACACACACAGATACGGTGAGACACACACAGAGACGCAGAGAGAGAGACACACACAGATACGGAGAGACATACACAGAGACGCAGAGAGAGAGACACACACACACATAGATACAGAGAGAGAGACACGCACACAGATACAGAGAGAGACACACACACACAGATACAGAGACACAGAGAGAGAGAAGCAGAATGAGAGACAGAGAGAGACACTCACATACACACACAGACACACACACACAAAGAGAGAATCACACATACACACAAAGAGAGCAGCACACACACACACAAAGATAGAAACACACACACACAGAGAAACACACACACACACACACACACAGAAACACACACACAGAGAAACACACACACACACACACAGAGAAACACACACACACGTAGACACACACAAACAAAAAAACACACACACACAGAAACACACACACACAGAAACACACACACACAGAAACACACACACACAGAGAAACACAGATGCACAGAGAGAGAAACACACACACACAAGTAGAGAAACACACACACACAAAGAGAGAAACACACACACACACAAAGAGAAAAACACACACAAAGAGAAAAACACACACGCACAAAGAGAGAAACACACACACACAGAGAAGAACACACAGACACAAAGAGAGAAACACACACACACACACAAAGAGAAAAACACACACAAAGAGAAAAACACACACAAAGAGAAAAACACACACACACAAAGAGAGAAAAACACACACACAAAGAGAAAAACATACAAACTCAAAAAGAGAACCACACACACACAAACTGAGAAACACACGCACAAACACAAAGCGGGAAAAACACACACACACACAAAACAGATATTGTGTTTGTGTCACTCAGAGATCTTCATAATCAGCTGAGGGAAATCTACAGCGTCCAAAATTCAACCCATCACTTGATCTGTAAAAGAGAGATACACCAATGATCAGATATTTGTGATGTGGGACATTAGAGTTTTTAATTGGTAAAACATTGAGAGATTTTTCAAATCCCTTCTGTCAGTTTAATAACCCACTCTGACAGCAGTTCCATTTCACACTCTCTGATCAGTCCTATGTTGGGGGGGGTTTAGTGTGGGATCAGTGTTTGCTTTTCCCAAACCGCAGTAAGACTCCCAACAAGGGCAAAAGGTTTCAGTGTTTAAAAATGTAAAGATTACAAAACTAAACCAGACAGAGAGTGATTGGGCCTCCTGCCTTCAATACAGCGATCTTTGCTCCAGAGATTGTGGGTTCAGCTCAGAGCTGAAAATACTAGGCCCTTAGCATCAAAACACACAGACACACAGAGAGAAAAACACAGAGAGACAGAGACACAGAGAAACACAGAGACAAGAGACACACAGACACACAGAGAGAAAAACACAGAGAGACAGAGACACAGAGACAAGAGATACACAGAGTGAAAAACGCAGGGAGACAGAGACGCAGAGAAACACAGAGACACACAGAGAGAAAAACACAGACAGACAGAGAAACACAGAGACAAGAGACACGCAGAGAGATAGAAACCAAGAGAGACACGGATACACAGATATGGATACAGAGAAATAGAGAGATAGAGAGGCAGAGCGATAGAGACAGAGAGACACAGATGCATAGAGAGTCATAGATACAGAGAAATACAGAGACACAGAGAGACACACAGATACAGACAAGGAAACAGAAAGAGACACAGATACAGAGAAATACAGAGACACAGAGACACACAGATACAGACAAGGAAACAGAAAGAGACACAGATACTGAGAAATAGAGAGACACTGGGAGACACACAGATACAGACAAGGAAACAGAAAGAGACACAGATACTGAGAAATAGAGAGACAGAGAGATACACAGATACAGACAAAGAGACAGAAAGAGATACAGATACAGGGAAATACAGAGACACAGAGAGATACACGGATACAGACAAGGAAACAGAAAGAGATATAGATACAGAGAAATACAGAGACACAGAGAGGTACACAGATACAGACAAGGAAACACAAAGAGACACAGATACAGAAAAATAGAGAGACACAGAGAGACACGCAGATACAGACAAGGAAATTGAAGATCCTCAGAGTTATGGACAGGTTAAAGAGTGAGAAACTCTTCCCTCTCAAGAGATGGTGATGAACTAGAGGGCCCAGATTGGAAATGATGGGGAAGTGAAATGTGGGAAGTCACTTCACCGACAGGGTGTTTGGAATCTGGAACAATCTTCCTGAAAGCCTGTTCCAATATTCAATAAGATCCTGGCTGATCTGTGATCGAACTCTCTGTCTCTTTACCCCTTTGGACTAAGGGAAATCTATCAAACCCCAGATTGAAAATAATAACAAGTGTCTGAGCATCAATAGCCATTTGCAGAAGATTGTTTCAAACTAACCCCACACCACATCTGGCAATGTTTTCATTCCTACAATTCTCAAATTCCAAACTGAGGCTAACCCCCAAATATTCCCAAATCCTGGAATCCCCAACCAGCAGGAAAAAACTTGTTCTTTATCAGCCTCTCCCTTTCCCTCATTGTTTTCAATGTTTGATTCAATCAGCCCCCAACTTCAATTCCAGCGGTTAGGAATAATGTTTAATCTGCACCCTTCCTCAAATGTTCCCAACACAAATCCTGGAATGGGCTAAATCCAGAGTCAAATTCCCTCTGCTCTGTCCAAGGAATATTTCAGCACAGATTTTTATTTAAAAAAAACAGGAATCAAATAGTTCAGCATCCCAGTGTGGCCTGGGGTTTATTTCACATTCAAACATGAAGTTGAAGCTTGGAATACTGTCTGTGGCAGCGTTTGTGGATTCAGTTGTTCTCCTGCTTTTTCACTTGCCTGAAGGCTTTGAATTGTAGACATTGTTTAATCATTCCTGTCTCTCAGCACATGGAACTGGGGAATCTTCAAAGCCGACAGTCTCATGTAATTAACATCAAACTGCATCTTTATTCACCCATCCATTTCCTATCTCTGAATAGATCTCACACATTTCCAGAATGCAGGAAGCTCTCAATGGAAACTGCTTCCAATGATTCCCCAATACAATTGTTCACACTTGCCTGGAAACTACATCCCACTGACATTCCCCAAAGCAGCCACAGAAAAGGGCCTGGTTATTTTAAACATTGAACCTGAACTCACTGAGTTTACAATTCACTCACATTGTACAGAAATGTGGATCCTGTTTTGATGAGAGTGATCAGATTAACTCTGGAACATGAAGGCAGCCTCCGCACTGAGATGAACCACATTTCCAACAATTCCACTATATCAGAGACATTGCTGTGTGTATTGTGTGAATCCAGCTGTGAAATATCGGGACATTTGGAGCTTCCACAGTTCCTGTCTTTTCATCATTTATTAAAGTATGTTGTTCTATCCCTTTTCAATCTAAGTTGTGTCAATTTACATTTCCCTGCTCTGAAACATCACCACCAGTTTTGTCCATTTACTAAACATGAAAAACTCTTTGCAATTTGATATTTCCAGCTACACTGCTTACAATGCTGTCTCATTTTTTGTGTTTATGGCAAACCAGGATGTGAAGCATTCAGTCACATTAACAGGTCAATAAATACATCCAAACTACCTGTATATTTCTCTGTGTGTGTTTACCATGATCTGTTTGAGTGGGGGAGCAGGCTCAATGGGGCATTTGGCCTGAAACTGCACATAATTGAGATTTAAACACTCATACATGCTGACACACACACACACATGCACAGACACACACTTATTGACAGAGACAGATGCACACACACACACACACAGACACAAACACAGATGCATAAACACACACACTCATTGACACAGACAGATGCACACACACACACTGACACAGAGACAGATACACACACACACACACATTGACACAGAGACAGATACACACACACACACATTGACACAGAGACAGATGCGCACACACACTCATTGACACAGAGACAGATACACACACATACATACTCATTGACACAGACAGATGCACACACACACATTGACACAGAGACAGATGCACACGCACACACACACTCTGACACAGACAGATGCACACACACACACACACACACACTCATTGACACAGAGACAGATGCACACACACACACACACACACAGACACAAACACAGAGGCACTCACATAGAGACAGAGAGACACACACATATTCACAGAGAGACACAGACACAGATACACACACACACCCAGACACAGAGAGACAGACATACACACACACACATTCACTCACAGACACAGAGACACACACACACTCACAGGCACACAGAAACACATGTTGACATACACACACACATACAGAAACACACAACCACTCACAGACACATAAGCTCACACACAGGGAGACACACAATCTCTCTCACACACACACACACAGGGAGACACACAATCTCTCTCACACACACACACACACAGGGAGACACACAAGCTCACACACACACACAGAAATACGTGCAGACACTTAGAATCTCCCCCTCACACACACAGAAACACAGAAACATAACCACACCGACACTCACACACACTCATTCCTATTTCTGTTTTACTCCTCACTGCCCCCAGCTATAACGTATTGCGATCTGAGCTTGAAATGCTGGAACTGATCCTGGAGGAATGAGTGGGCTCTAATAGACACCCAGAGGGTCACTTGTGTGTGAATCATAGAATGGGGACAGCACAGGAGGCCATTCAGCCTGTCAATCCAGGATGGAGAGCCTGCAAGAGCAGTTTGACTATTCCCAGTCCCCGTAACCCTGTCAATATTTTCCCCTCAGCTTCCCATTCAATCTCTTCCTGATGGAATCTCCTTCCCCCTCCGGCTCAGACACAACATTCCAGATCCCAGCATTTCCCCATCACACAATCCCAGATTCCCACAGTGCAGGAGAGACCCCTCGGCCCATCGAGTCTGTACTGACCCGTCAGAACCACCTAACATCCCCACCCAACCCCATTCCCCAGCACTTGGCCCACAGCCCTGAATGTGATGATGGGCCCAGTGATCATCCAGGGACTTTTTAAAGGGTGTGAGACAACTTGCCTCTACCCCCCCCTCCCAGGCAACACATTCCAGACCCTCCCCACCCTCTGGGTAAAACAGTTCTTCCTCACATCCCCCCTCAACCTCCTATCCCTCACCTTGAACCTGTGTCCCCCTCATCACTGACCCTTAAACTAAGGGGATCAGCTGCTCCCGATCCACACTGTTCATGTCTCTCACGGTTATTACAATCTGGGCCTTGTATCAGTAATCTCTGCCCTCAACCTTGCTCAGTTATTACAATCTGGGCCTTGTATCAGTAATCTCTGCCCTAAACCTCTCTCAGTTATTACAATCTGGGCCTTGTATCAGTAATCTCTGCCCTCAACCTTGCTCAGTTATTACAATCTGGGCCTTGTATCAGTAATCTCTGCCCTCAACCTCTCTCAGTTATTACAATCTGGGATAGTATCAGTAATCTCTGCCCTAAACCTCTCTCTGTTATTACAATCTGGGCCTTGTATCAGTAATCTCTGCCCTAAACCTCTCTCAGTTATTACAATCTGGGCCTTGTATCAGTAATCTCTGCCCTAAAACTCTCTCAGTTATTACAATCTGGGCCTTGTATCAGTAATCTCTGCCCTAAACCTCTCTCAGTTATTACAATCTGGGATAGTATCAGTAATCTCTGCCCTAAACCTCTCTGTGATTACAATCTGGGCCTTGTATCAGTAATCACTGCCCTAAACCTCTCTCAGTGATTACAATCTGGGATAGTATCAGTAATCTCTGCCCTCAACCTCTCTCAGTGATTACAATCTGGGCCTTGTATCAGTAATCTCTGCCCTAAACCTCTCTCAGTTATTACAATCTGGGCCTTGTATCAGTAATCTCTGCCCTAAACCTCTCTCTGTTATTACAATCTGGGCCTTGTATCAGTAATCTCTGCCCTAAACCTCTCTCAGTTATTACAATCTGTGCCTTGTATCAGTAATCTCTGCCCTAAACCTCTCTCAGTTATTACAGTCTGGGTCTTGTATCAGTAATCTCTGCCCTAACCCTCTCTCAGTTATTATAATCTGGGCCTTGTATCAGTAATCTCTGCCCTAAACCTCTCTCTGTTATTACAATCTGGGCCTTGTATCAGTAATCTCTGCCCTAAACCTCTCTCAGTTATTACAATCTGGGCCTTGTATCAGTAATCTCTGCCCTAAACCTCTCTCAGTTATTACAATCTGGGCCTTGTATCAGTAATCTCTGCCCTCAACCTCTCTCAGTTATCACAATCTGGGCCTTGTATCAGTAATCTCTGCCCTCAACCTCTCTCAGTTATTACAATCTGGGATAGTATCAGTAATCTCTACCCTAAACCTCTCTCAGTTATTACAATCTGGGCTTTGTATCAGTAATCTCTGCCCTAAACCTCTCTCAGTTATTACAATCTGGGCCTTGAGAGTAACAGAGAGAGAGCGCGAGAGAGAGAGACAGGATAGAGAGAGAGAGACAAAGAGAGAGGCAGAGAGAGAGACAGGATAGAGTGAGAGTAACAGAGAGAGAGAGAGACACAGACAGAGACAGAGAGAGAGAGACAGGTTATAGAGAGAGAGTGTGTAACAGAGAGAGAGAAAGTAACAGAGAGAGAGAGAGACAGGATAGAGGGAGAGAGTAACAGAGAGAGAGAGTAACAGAGAGAGAGAGAGGATAGAGAGAGAGTAACAGAGAGAGAGAGAGAGAGAGAGACAGGATAGAGAGAGAGAGTAACAGAGAGAGAGAGGATAGAGAGAGAGAGTAACAGAGAGAGAGAGGATAGAGAGAGAGAGTAACAGAGAGAGAGACAGGATAGAGACAGAGAGAGAGAGACAGAGAGAGAGACAAAGAGAGACAGACAGGATAGAGTGAGAGAGTAACAGAGAGAGCGAGAGAGAGACAGGATAGAGAGAGAGAGAGAGAGAGAGACAAAGAGAGAGACAGAGAGAGAGAGACAGGATAGAGTGAGAGTAACAGAGAGAGACAGGATAGAGAGAGAGAGAGAGAGACAGAGAGAGAGAGAGACAGGTTAGAGAGAGAGAGTGTAACAGAGACAGAGAAAGTAACAGAGAGAGAGAGACAGGATAGAGAGAGAGAGTAACAGAGAGAGAGAGTAACAGAGACAGGATAGAGAGAGAGAGAGACAGAGAGAGAGAGACAGGATAGATAGAGAGAGTAACAGAGAGAGAGAGGATAGAGAGGGAGAGTAACAGACAGAGAGAGAGAGAGCAGCAGGATAGAGAGAGAGAGTAACGGAGAGAGAGAGAGAGGAAAGAGAGAGAGAGTAACGGAGAGAGAGAGACAGGATAGAGAGAGAGAGTAACAGACAGGATAGAGAGAGAGAGAGAGACAGAGAGAGAGAGACAGTGACAGGATAGAGAGAGAGAGTAACAGAGGGAGAGAGACAGGATAGAGAGAGAGTAACAGAGAGAGAGAGAGAGGATAGAGAGAGAGTAACAGAGAGAGAGAGAGAGGATAGAGAGAGAGTAACAGAGAGAGAGAGAAAGGATAGAGAGGGAGAGTAACAGAGAGAGAGAGAGCGAGACAGGATAGAGAGAGTGTAACAGAGAGAGAGAGACAGAGAGCGAGACAGGATAGAGAGAGTGTAACAGAGAGAGAGAGACAGGATATAGAGAGAGAGAGTAACAGAGAGAGAGAGAGTAACAGAGAGAGAGAGACAGGATTGGGAGAGAGAGTAACAGATAGACAGAGAGAAAGAGGATAAAGAGAGCGAGTAACAGAGAGAGAGAGAGGATAGAGGGGGAGAGTAACAGAGAGAGAGAGACAGGATAGAGAGAGAGAGTAACAGAGAGAGAGAGACAGGATTGGGAGAGAGAGTAACAGAGAGAGAGAGGATAGAGAGAGAGAGAGAGACAGGATATAGAGAGAGAGAGTAACAGAGAGAGAGAGACAGAGAGAGAGTAACAGAGACAGAGAGAGAGAGACAGGATAGAGAGAGTAACAGAGAGACAGAGAGAGACAGGATAGAGAGAGAGTAACAGAGAGACAGAGAGGATAGAGGGGGAGAGTAACACAGAGAGAGAGAGTAACAGAGAGAGAAAGAGAGAGATAGACAGGAAAGAGAGAGAGAGTAACAGAGAGACAGAGAGAGACAGAAAGAGAGAGAGAGAGACAGGATATATAGAGAGAGAGTAACAGAGAGAGAGAGAGGATAGAGAGAGCGAGGATAGAGAGAGAGAGTAACAGAGAGAGAAAGAGAGAGAGAGAGTAACAGAGAGAGAGAGAGGATAGAGAGTGAGAGGACAGAGAGAGAGAGAGTATCCTAACAGAGCAAGAGAGACAGGATAGAGAGAGAGATTAACAGAGAGAGAGAGAGGATAGAGAGAGAGAGTAACAGAGAGAGAGACAGGATATAGAGAGCGAGTAACAGAGAGAGGATAGAGAGAGGGTGTAACGAAGAGAGAGACATGAGAGAGAGAGAGAGAGGATAGAGAGAGAGTAACAGAGAGAGAGAGAGAGAGGATAGAGAGAGAGAGACAGAGAGAGAGACAGAGAGCTAGAGAGAGAGGATAGAGAGAGAGTAACAGAGAGAGAGATACGGGATAGAGAGAGAGAAACAGAGATGGAGAGAGAGATACGGGATAGAGTGAGAGAGAGTAACATAGAGTGAGAGATACAGGATAGAGTGAGAGAGAGTAACAGAGAGAGAGAGACAGGATAGAGTTTGAGTAACAGAGAGAGAGTGATTCAGGATAGAGAGAGAGAGTAACAGAGAGAGAGAGAGAGATACAGGATAGAGTGAGAGAGAGTAACAGAGAGAGAGAGATACAGGATAGAGTGAGAGAGAGTAACAGAGAGAGAGAGGGTTACAGAGAGAGAGGGTTACAGAGAGAGAGGGTTACACAGAGAGAGGGTTACACAGAGAGAGGGTTACAGAGAGAGAGGGTTACACAGAGAGAGAGGGTTACACAGAGAGAGAGGGTTACACAGAGACAGAGGGTTACAGAGAGAGAGGGTTACACAGAGAGAGGGTTACAGAGAGAGAGGGTTTCAGAGAGAGAGGGTTACAGAGAGAGAGAGTTCCGACAGAGAGGGTTACACAGAGAGAGAGGGTTACAGAGAGAGAGGGTTACAGAGAGAGAGGGTTACACAGAGAGAGGGTTACACAGAGAGAGGGTTACAGAGAGAGAGGGTTACACAGAGAGAGGGTTACAGAGAGAGAGGGTTACACAGAGAGAGAGGGTTACACAGAGAGAGAGGGTTACAGAGAGAGAGGGTTACACAGAGAGAGGGTTACAGAGAGAGAGGGTTTCAGAGAGAGAGGGTTACAGAGAGAGAGAGTTCCGACAGAGAGGGTTACACAGAGAGAGAGGGTTACAGAGAGAGAGAGTTACAGAGAGAGAGGGTTACAGAGAGAGAGGGTTACAGAGAGAGAGGGTTTCAGAGAGAGAGAGTTACAGAGAGAGAGAGTAACAGAGAGAGGGTTACAGAGAAAGAGGGTTACAGAGAGAGAGAGTTACAGAGAGAGAGAGTTACAGAGAGAGAGAGTTACACAGAGAGAGAGTTACACAGAGAGAGAGGGTTACAGAGAGAGAGGGTTACAGAGAGAGTGAGTTACAGAGAGAGAGGGTTACAGAGAGAGAGGGTCACAGAGAGAGAGGGTCACAGAGAGAGAGAGTTACAGAGAGAGAGAGTTACAGAGAGAGGGTTACAGAGAGAGAGAGTTACAGAGAGAGAGGGTTACAGAGAGAGAGGGTTACAGAGAGAGAGGGTCATAGAGAGAGAGGGTCACAGAGAGAGAGGGTCACAGAGAGAGAGGGTCACAGAGAGAGAAGGTTACAGAGAGAGAGGGTTACAGAGAGAGAGGGTTACAGAGAGAGAGGGTTGCAGAGAGAGAGGGTTACAGAGAGAGAGAGTTACAGAGACAGAGAGTTACACAGAGAGAGAGTTACACAGAGAGAGAGGGTTACAGAGAGAGAGGGTTACAGAGAGAGAGAGTTACAGAAAGAGAGGGTTACAGAAAGAGAGGGTTACAGAGAGAGAGGGTTACAGAGAGAGAGAGTTACACAGAGAGGGTTACAGAGAGAGAGTTACACAGAGAGAGGGTTACAGAGAGAGAGAGTTACACAGAGAGAGAGTTACACAGAGAGAGAGTTCCAGAGAGTGAGTTACAGAGAGAGAGAGTTACAGAGAGAGAGAGTTACAGAGAGAGAGAGTTACAGAGAGAGGGTTGCAGAGAGAGAGAGTTACAGAGACAGAGAGTAACAGAGAGAGAGGGTTACTGAGAGAGAGGGTTACAGAGAGAGAGGGTTACAGAGAGAGAGGGTTACACAGAGAGAGAGGGTTACACAGAGAGAGAGGGTTACAGAGAGAGAGGGTTACACAGAGAGAGGGTTACAAAGAGAGAGAGTTACACAGAGAGAGAGTTACACAGAGAGAGAGTTACACAGAGAGAGAGGGTTACAGAGAGAGAGAGTTACAGAAAGAGAGGGTTACAGAGAGAGAGGGTTACAGAAAGAGAGGGTTACAGAAAGAGAGGGTTACAGAGAGAGAAGGTTACAGAGAGAGAGAGTTACAGAGAGAGAGAGTTACAGAGAGAGAGAGTTACACAGAGAGAGAGTTACACAGAGAGAGAGGGTTACAGAGAGAGAGGGTTACAGAGAGAGTGAGTTACAGAGAGAGAGGGTTACAGAGAGAGAGGGTCACAGAGAGAGAGGGTCACAGAGAGAGAGAGTTACAGAGAGAGAGAGTTACAGAGAGAGGGTTACAGAGAGAGAGAGTTACAGAGAGAGAGGGTTACAGAGAGAGAGGGTTACAGAGAGAGAGGGTCATAGAGAGAGAGGGTCACAGAGAGAGAGGGTCACAGAGAGAGAGGGTCACAGAGAGAGAAGGTTACAGAGAGAGAGGGTTACAGAGAGAGAGGGTTACAGAGAGAGAGGGTTGCAGAGAGAGAGGGTTACAGAGAGAGAGAGTTACAGAGACAGAGAGTTACACAGAGAGAGAGTTACACAGAGAGAGAGGGTTACAGAGAGAGAGGGTTACAGAGAGAGAGAGTTACAGAAAGAGAGGGTTACAGAAAGAGAGGGTTACAGAGAGAGAGGGTTACAGAGAGAGAGAGTTACACAGAGAGGGTTACAGAGAGAGAGTTACACAGAGAGAGGGTTACAGAGAGAGAGAGTTACACAGAGAGAGAGTTACACAGAGAGAGAGTTCCAGAGAGTGAGTTACAGAGAGAGAGAGTTACAGAGAGAGAGAGTTACAGAGAGAGAGAGTTACAGAGAGAGGGTTGCAGAGAGAGAGAGTTACAGAGACAGAGAGTAACAAAGAGAGAGGGTTACTGAGAGAGAGGGTTACAGAGAGAGAGGGTTACAGAGAGAGAGGGTTACACAGAGAGAGAGGGTTACACAGAGAGAGAGGGTTACAGAGAGAGAGGGTTACACAGAGAGAGGGTTACAAAGAGAGAGAGTTACACAGAGAGAGAGTTACACAGAGAGAGAGTTACACAGAGAGAGAGGGTTACAGAGAGAGAGAGTTACAGAAAGAGAGGGTTACAGAGAGAGAGGGTTACAGAAAGAGAGGGTTACAGAAAGAGAGGGTTACAGAGAGAGAAGGTTACAGAGAGAGAGAGTTACACAGAGAGGGTTACAGAGAGAGAGTTACACAGAGAGAGGGTTACACAGAGAGGGTTACAGAGAGAGAGAGTTACACAGAGAGAGAGTTACACAGAGAGAGAGTTCCAGACAGTGAGTTACAGAGAGAGAGGGTTACAGAGAGAGAGAGTAACAGAGAGAGAGGGTTACAGAGAGAGAGTAACAGAGAGAGAGAGTAACAAAGAGAGAGGGTTACAGAGAGAGAGTAACAG
Organism: Carcharhinus amblyrhynchos; assembly: GCF_965287045.1. Taxonomy (NCBI): domain Eukaryota; kingdom Metazoa; phylum Chordata; class Chondrichthyes; order Carcharhiniformes; family Carcharhinidae; genus Carcharhinus; species Carcharhinus amblyrhynchos. Next base: position 20,255 of record NC_137336.1, read on the forward strand.
AGAGAGAGAGTAACAGAGAGAGAGGGTTACAGAGAGAGAGGGTTACAGAGAGAGAGGGTTACACAGAGAGAGGGTTACAGAGAGAGAGGGTTACACAGAGAGAGAGGGTTACACAGAGAGAGAGGGTTACAGAGAGAGAGGGTTACAGAGAGAGAGGGTTACAGAGAGAGAGAGTTACACAGAGAGAGAGGGTTACAGAGAGAGAGGGTTACAGAGAGAGAGGGTTACAGAAAGAGAGGGTTACAGAAAGAGAGGGTTACAGAGAGAGAGAGTTACACAGAGAGGGTTACAGAGAGAGCGTTACACAGAGAGAGGGTTACACAGAGAGAGGGTTACAGAGAGAGAGAGTTACACAGAGAGAGAGTTACACAGAGAGAGAGTTCCAGAGAGTGAGTTACAGAGAGAGAGGGTTACAGAGAGAGAGAGTAACAGAGAGAGAGGGTTACAGAGAGAGAGGGTTACAGAGAGAGAGGGTTACACAGAGAGAGGGTTACAGAGAGAGAGGGTTACACAGAGAGAGGGTTACACAGAGAGAGAGGGTTACACAGAGAGAGAGGGTTACACAGAGAGAGAGGGTTACAGAGAGAGAGAGTTACACAGAGAGAGAGTTACACAGAGAGAGAGAGGGTTACAGAGAGAGAGGGTTACAGAGAGAGAGAGTTACAGAGAGAGAGAGTTACAGAGAGAGAGAGTTACAGAGAGAGAGAGTTACACAGAGAGAGAGGGTTACAGAGAGAGAGGGATACAGAGAGAGTCAGTTACAGAGAGAGAGGGTTACAGAGAGAGAGGGTCACAGAGAGAGAGGGTCACAGAGAGAGTGAGTTACAGAGAGAGAGAGTTACAGAGAGAGTGAGTTACAGAGAGAGAGTTACAGAGAGAGAGGGTTACAGAGAGAGAGAGTTACAGAGAGAGAGAGTTACACAGAGAGAGAGGGTTACAGAGAGAGAGGGTTACAGAGAGAGAGGGTTACAGAGAGAGAGGGTTACAGAAAGAGAGGGTTACAGAAAGAGAGGGTTACAGAAAGAGAGGGTTACAGAGAGAGAGAGTTACACAGAGAGGGTTACAGAGAGAGAGTTACACAGAGAGAGGGTTACAGAGAGAGAGAGTTACACAGAGAGAGAGTTCCAGAGAGTGAGTTACAGAGAGAGAGGGTTACAGAGAGAGAGAGTAACAGAGAGAGAGGGTTACAGAGAGAGAGGGTTACAGAGAGAGAGGGTTACACAGAGAGAGGGTTACAGAGAGAGAGGGTTACACAGAGAGAGAGGGTTACACAGAGAGAGAGGGTTACACAGAGAGAGGGTTACAGAGAGAGAGGGTTACAGAGAGAGAGGGTTACAGAGAGAGAGAGTTACAGAGAGAGAGAGTTACACAGAGAGAGAGGGTTACAGAGAGAGAGGGTTACAGAGAGAGAGAGTTACAGAAAGAGAGGGTTACAGAAAGAGAGGGTTACAGAAAGAGAGGGTTACAGAGAGAGAGGGTTACAGAGAGAGAGAGTTACACAGAGAGGGTTACAGAGAGAGAGTTACACAGAGAGAGGGTTACACAGAGAGAGGGTTACAGAGAGAGAGAGTTACACAGAGAGAGAGTTACACAGAGAGAGAGTTACACAGAGAGAGAGTTCCAGAGAGTGAGTTACAGAGAGAGAGGGTTACAGAGAGAGAGAGTAACAGAGAGAGAGGGTTACAGCGAGAGAGAGTAACAGAGAGAGAGGGTTACAGAGAGAGAGGGTTACAGAGAGAGAGGGTTACACAGAGAGAGGGTTACAGAGAGAGAGGGTTACACAGAGAGAGAGGGTTACACAGAGAGAGAGGGTTACAGAGAGAGAGGGTTACAGAGAGAGAGAGAGTTACAGAGAGAGAGAGTTACTCAGAGAGAGAGTTACACAGAGAGAGAGTTACACAGAGAGAGAGGGTTACAGAGAGAGAGGGTTACAGAGAGAGAGAGTTACAGAAAGAGAGGGTTACAGAAACAGAGGGTTACAGAATGAGAGGGTTACAGAGAGAGAGGGTTACAGAGAGAGAGAGTTACCCAGAGAGCGTTACAGAGAGAGAGTTACACAGAGAGAGTGTTACACAGAGAGAGGGTTACAGAGAGAGAGAGTTACAAAGAGAGAGAGTTACACAGAGAGAGAGTTCCAGAGAGTGAGTTACAGAGAGAGAGGGTTACAGAGAGAGAGAGTAACAGAGAGAGAGGGTTACAGAGAGAGAGGGTTAGACAGAGAGAGAGGGTTACACAGAGAGAGAGGGTTACACGGAGAGAGGGTTACAGAGAGAGAGGGTTACAGAGAGAGAGGGTTACAGAGAGAGAGAGTTACACAGAGAGAGAGTTACACAGAGAGAGAGTTACACAGAGAGAGAGTTACACAGAGAGAGAGGGTTACAGAGAGAGATGGTTACAGAGAGAGAGAGTTACAGAAAGAGAGGGTTACAGAAAGAGAGGGTTACAGAAAGAGAGGGTTACAGAGAGAGAGGGTTACAGAGAGAGAGAGTTACACAGAGAGGGTTACAGAGAGAGAGTTACACAGAGAGAGGGTTACACAGAGAGAGGGTTACAGAGAGAGAGAGTTACACAGAGAGAGAGTTACACAGAGAGAGAGTTACACAGAGAGAGAGTTCCAGAGAGTGAGTTACAGAGAGAGAGGGTTACAGAGAGAGAGAGTAACAGAGAGAGAGGGTTACAGAGAGAGAGAGTAACAGAGAGAGAGAGTAACAGAGATAGAGGGTTGCAGAGAGAGAGGGTTATAGAGAGAGAGGGTTACAGAGAGAGAGGGTTACAGAGAGAGAGGGTTACACAGAGAGAGAGGGTTACACAGAGAGAGGGTTACAGAGAGAGAGGGTTACAGAGAGAGAGGGTTACACAGAGAGAGAGGGTTACAGAGAGAGAGGGTTACAGAGAGAGAGGGTTACAGAGAGAGAGAGTTACACAGAGAGAGAGGGTTACAGAGAGAGAGGGTTACAGAGAGAGAGGGTTACAGAGAGAGAGAGTTACACAGAGAGGGTTACAGAGAGAGAGTTACGCAGAGAGAGGGTTACACAGAGAGAGGGTTACAGAGAGAGAGAGTTACACAGAGAGAGAGTTACACAGAGAGAGAGTTCCAGAGAGTGAGTTACAGAGAGACAGGGTTACAGAGAGAGAGAGTAACAGAGAGAGAGGGTTACAGAGAGAGAGGGTTACACAGATAGAGGGTTACAGAGAGAGAGGGTTACACAGAGAGAGAGGGTTACACAGAGAGAGAGGGTTACACAGATAGAGAGGGTTACAGAGAGAGAGGGTTACACAGAGAGAGGGTTACAGAGAGAGAGGGTTTCAGAGAGAGAGGGTTACAGAGAGAGAGAGTAACAGAGAGAGAGGGTTACAGAGAGAGAGGGTTACAGAGAGAGAGGGTTACACAGAGAGAGGGTTACAGAGAGAGAGGGTGACACAGAGAGAGAGGGTTACACAGAGAGAGAGGGTTACAGAGAGAGAGGGTTACACAGAGAGAGGGTTACAGAGAGAGAGGGTTACACAGAGAGAGAGAGTTACACAGAGAGAGAGTTACACAGAGAGAGAGTTACACAGAGAGAGAGTTACACAGAGAGAGAGGGTTACAGAGAGAGAGAGTTACAGAAAGAGAGGGTTACAGAGAGAGAGGGTTGCAGAAAGAGAGGGTTACAGAAAGAGAGGGTTACAGAGAGAGAAGGTTACAGAGAGAGAGAGTTACACAGAGAGGGTTACAGAGAGAGAGTTACACAAAGAGAGGGTTACACAGAGAGGGTTACAGAGAGAGAGAGTTACACAGAGAGAGAGTTACACAGAGAGAGAGTTACACAGAGAGAGAGTTCCAGACAGTGAGTTACAGAGAGAGAGGGTTACAGAGAGAGAGAGTAACAGAGAGAGAGGGTTACAGAGAGAGAGTAACAGAGAGAGAGAGTAACAAAGAGAGAGGGTTACAGAGAGAGAGTAACAGAGAGAGAGAGTAACAGAGAGAGAGGGTTACAGAGAGAGAGGGTTACAGAGAGAGAGGGTTACACAGAGAGAGGGTTACAGAGAGAGAGGGTTACACAGAGAGAGAGGGTTACACAGAGAGAGAGGGTTACAGAGAGAGAGGGTTACAGAGAGAGAGGGTTACAGAGAGAGAGAGTTACAGAGAGAGAGAGTTACACAGAGAGAGAGGGTTACAGAGAGAGAGGGTTACAGAGAGAGAGGGTTACAGAAAGAGAGGGTTACAGAAAGAGAGGGTTACAGAGAGAGAGAGTTACACAGAGAGGGTTACAGAGAGAGCGTTACACAGAGAGAGGGTTACACAGAGAGAGGGTTACAGGGAGAGAGAGTTACACAGAGAGAGAGTTACACAGAGAGAGAGTTCCAGAGAGTGAGTTACAGAGAGAGAGGGTTACAGAGAGAGAGAGTAACAGAGAGAGAGGGTTACAGAGAGAGAGGGTTACACAGAGAGAGAGCGTTACACAGAGAGAGGGTTACACAGAGAGAGGGTTACAGAGAGAGAGAGTTACACAGAGAGAGAGTTACACAGAGAGAGAGTTCCAGAGAGTGAGTTACAGAGAGAGAGGGTTACACAGAGAGAGGGTTACAGAGAGAGAGGGTTACACAGAGTGAGGGTTACACAGAGAGAGAGGGTTACACAGAGAGAGAGGGTTACAGAGAGAGAGGGTTACAGAGAGAGAGAGTTACACAGAGAGAGAGTTACACAGAGAGAGAGAGGGTTACAGAGAGAGAGGGTTACAGAGAGAGAGAGAGTTACAGAGAGAGAGAGTTACAGAGAGAGAGAGTTACAGAGAGAGAGAGTTACACAGAGAGAGAGGGTTACAGAGAGAGAGGGATACAGAGAGAGTGAGTTACAGAGAGAGAGGGTTACAGAGAGAGAGGGTCACAGAGAGAGAGGGTCACAGAGAGAGTGAGTTACAGAGAGAGAGAGTTACAGAGAGAGTGAGTTACAGAGAGAGAGTTACAGAGAGAGAGGGTTACAGAGAGAGAGAGTTACAGAGAGAGAGAGTTACACAGAGAGAGAGGGTTACAGAGAGAGAGGGTTACAGAGAGAGAGAGTTACAGAGAGAGAGGGTTACAGAAAGAGAGGGTTACAGAAAGAGAGGGTTACAGAGAGAGAGAGTTACACAGAGAGGGTTACAGAGAGAGAGTTACACAGAGAGAGGGTTACAGAGAGAGAGAGTTACACAGAGAGAGAGTTCCAGAGAGTGAGTTACAGAGAGAGAGGGTTACAGAGAGAGAGAGTAACAGAGAGAGAGGGTTACAGAGAGAGAGGGTTACAGAGAGAGAGGGTTACACAGAGAGAGGGTTACAGAGAGAGAGGGTTACACAGAGAGAGAGGGTTACACAGAGAGAGAGGGTTACACAGAGAGAGGGTTACAGAGAGAGAGGGTTACAGAGAGAGAGAGTTACAGAGAGAGAGAGTTACACAGAGAGAGAGGGTTACAGAGAGAGAGGGTTACAGAGAGAGAGAGTTACAGAAAGAGAGGGTTACAGAAAGAGAGGGTTACAGAAAGAGAGGGTTACAGAGAGAGAGGGTTACAGAGAGAGAGAGTTACACAGAGAGGGTTACAGAGAGAGAGTTACACAGAGAGAGGGTTACACAGAGAGAGGGTTACAGAGAGAGAGAGTTACACAGAGAGAGAGTTACACAGAGAGAGAGTTACACAGAGAGAGAGTTCCAGAGAGTGAGTTACAGAGAGAGAGGGTTACAGAGAGAGAGAGTAACAGAGAGAGAGGGTTACAGCGAGAGAGAGTAACAGAGAGAGAGGGTTACAGAGAGAGAGGGTTACAGAGAGAGAGGGTTACACAGAGAGAGGGTTACAGAGAGAGAGGGTTACACAGAGAGAGAGGGTTACACAGAGAGAGAGGGTTACAGAGAGAGAGGGTTACAGAGAGAGAGAGAGTTACAGAGAGAGAGAGTTACTCAGAGAGAGAGTTACACAGAGAGAGAGTTACACAGAGAGAGAGGGTTACAGAGGGAGAGGGTTACAGAGAGAGAGAGTTACAGAAAGAGAGGGTTACAGAAACAGAGGGTTACAGAATGAGAGGGTTACAGAGAGAGAGGGTTACAGAGAGAGAGAGTTACCCAGAGAGCGTTACAGAGAGAGAGTTACACAGAGAGAGTGTTACACAGAGAGAGGGTTACAGAGAGAGAGAGTTACACAGAGAGAGAGTTACACAGAGAGAGAGTTCCAGAGAGTGAGTTACAGAGAGAGAGGGTTACAGAGAGAGAGAGTAACAGAGAGAGAGGGTTACAGAGAGAGAGGGTTAGACAGAGAGAGAGGGTTACACAGAGAGAGAGGGTTACACGGAGAGAGGGTTACAGAGAGAGAGGGTTACAGAGAGAGAGAGTTACAGAGAGAGAGAGTTACACAGAGAGAGAGTTACACAGAGAGAGAGTTACACAGAGAGAGAGGGTTACAGAGAGAGATGGTTACAGAGAGAGAGAGTTACAGAAAGAGAGGGTTACAGAAAGAGAGGGTTACAGAAAGAGAGGGTTACAGAGAGAGAGGGTTACAGAGAGAGAGAGTTACACAGAGAGGGTTACAGAGAGAGAGTTACACAGAGAGAGGGTTACACAGAGAGAGGGTTACAGAGAGAGAGAGTTACACAGAGAGAGAGTTACACAGAGAGAGAGTTACACAGAGAGAGAGTTCCAGAGAGTGAGTTACAGAGAGAGAGGGTTACAGAGAGAGAGAGTAACAGAGAGAGAGGGTTACAGAGAGAGAGAGTAACAGAGAGAGAGAGTAACAGAGATAGAGGGTTGCAGAGAGAGAGGGTTATAGAGAGAGAGGGTTACAGAGAGAGAGGGTTACAGAGAGAGAGGGTTACACAGAGAGAGAGGGTTACACAGAGAGAGGGTTACAGAGAGAGAGGGTTACAGAGAGAGAGGGTTACACAGAGAGAGAGGGTTACAGAGAGAGAGGGTTACAGAGAGAGAGGGTTACAGAGAGAGAGAGTTACAGAGAGAGAGAGTTACACAGAGAGAGAGGGTTACAGAGAGAGAGGGTTACAGAGAGAGAGAGTTACACAGAGAGGGTTACAGAGAGAGAGTTACGCAGAGAGAGGGTTACACAGAGAGAGGGTTACAGAGAGAGAGAGTTACACAGAGAGAGAGTTACACAGAGAGAGAGTTCCAGAGAGTGAGTTACAGAGAGACAGGGTTACAGAGAGAGAGAGTAACAGAGAGAGAGGGTTACAGAGAGAGAGGGTTACACAGATAGAGGGTTACAGAGAGAGAGGGTTACACAGAGAGAGAGGGTTACACAGAGAGAGAGGGTTACACAGATAGAGAGGGTTACAGAGAGAGAGGGTTACACAGAGAGAGGGTTACAGAGAGAGAGGGTTTCAGAGAGAGAGGGTTACAGAGAGAGAGAGTAACAGAGAGAGAGGGTTACAGAGAGAGAGGGTTACAGAGAGAGAGGGTTACACAGAGAGAGGGTTACAGAGAGAGAGGGTTACACAGAGAGAGAGGGTTACACAGAGAGAGAGGGTTACAGAGAGAGAGGGTTACACAGAGAGAGGGTTACAGAGAGAGAGGGTTACAGAGAGAGAGAGTTACACAGAGAGAGAGAGGGTTACAGAGAGAGAGGGTTACAGAGAGAGAGAGTTACAGAAAGAGAGGGTTACAGAAAGAGAGGGTTACAGAAAGAGAGGGTTACAGAGAGAGAGGGTTACAGAGAGAGAGAGTTACACAGAGAGGGTTACAGAGAGAGAGTTACACAGAGAGAGAGTTACACAGAGAGAGGGTTACAGAGAGAGAGAGTTACACAGAGAGAGAGTTACACAGAGAGAGAGTTCCAGAGAGTGAGTTACAGAGAGAGAGGGTTACAGAGAGAGAGAGTAACAGAGAGAGAGGGTTACAGAGAGAGAGGGTTACAGAGAGAGAGGGTTACACAGAGAGAGGGTTACACAGAGAGAGGGTTACAGAGAGAGAGGGTTACACAGAGAGAGAGGGTTACACAGAGAGAGAGGGTTACACAGAGAGAGAGGGTTACAGAGAGAGAGAGTTTCAGAGAGAGAGGGTTACAGAGAGAGAGAGTTCCGACAGAGAGGGTTACACAGACAGAGAGGGTTACAGAGAGAGAGAGTTACAGAGAGAGAGGGTTACAGAGAGAGAGGGTTACAGAGATATGGTTTCAGAGAGAGAGAGTTACAGAGAGAGAGAGTAACAGAGAGAGGGTTACAGAGAGAGAGGGTTACAGAGAGAGAGGGTTACAGAGAGAGAGAGTTACACAGAGAGAGAGTTACACAGAGAGAGAGGGTTACAGAGAGAGAGGGTTACAGAAAGAGAGGGTTACAGAGAGAGAGGGTTACAGAGAGAGAGGGTTACAGAGAGAGAGAGTTACACAGAGAGAGAGTTGCACAGAGAGGGTTACAGAGAGAGAGTTACACAGAGAGAGGGTTACAGAGAGAGAGAGTTACACAGAGAGAGAGTTACACAGAGAGAGAGTTCCAGAGAGTGAGTTACAGAGAGAGAGGGTTACAGAGAGAGAGGGTTACAGAGAGAGAGGGTCACAGAGAGAGAGGGTCACAGAGAGAGTGAGTTACAGAGAGAGAGAGTTACAGAGAGAGAGAGTTACAGAGAGAGGGTTACAGAGAGAGAGAGTTACAGAGAGAGGGTTGCAGAGAGAGAGGGTTACAGAGAGAGAGGGTCACAGAGAGAGAGGGTTACAGAGAGAGAGGGTCACAGAGAGAGAGGCTTACAGAGAGAGTGAGTTACAGAGAGAGAGGGTTACAGAGAGAGAGGGTTACAGAGAGAGAGGGTCACAGAGAGAGAGGGTCACAGAGAGAGAGTGTCACAGAGAGAGAGAGTTACAGAGAGAGGGTTACAGAGAGAGAGAGTTACAGAGAGAGAGAGTTACACAGAGAGAGAGGGTTACAGAGAGAGAGGGTTACAGAGAGAGAGAGTTACAGAAAGAGAGGGTTACAGAAAGAGAGGGTTACAGAAAGAGAGGGTTACAGAGAGAGAGGGTTACAGAGAGAGAGAGTTACACAGAGAGGGTTACAGAGAGAGAGTTACACAGAGAGAGGGTTACACAGAGAGAGGGTTACAGAGAGAGAGAGTTACACAGAGAGAGAGTTACACAGAGAGAGAGTTACACAGAGAGAGAGTTCCAGAGAGTGAGTTACAGAGAGAGAGGGTTACAGAGAGAGAGAGTAACAGAGAGAGAGGGTTACAGCGAGAGAGAGTAACAGAGAGAGAGGGTTACCGAGAGAGAGGGTTACAGAGAGAGAGGGTTACACAGAGAGAGGGTTACAGAGAGAGAGGGTTACACAGAGAGAGAGGGTTACACAGAGAGAGAGGGTTACAGAGAGAGAGGGTTACAGAGAGAGAGAGAGTTACAGAGAGAGAGAGTTACTCAGAGAGAGAGTTACACAGAGAGAGAGTTACACAGAGAGAGAGGGTTACAGAGAGAGAGGGTTACAGAGAGAGAGAGTTACAGAAAGAGAGGGTTACAGAAACAGAGGGTTACAGAATGAGAGGGTTACAGAGAGAGAGGGTTACAGAGAGAGAGAGTTACCCAGAGAGCGTTACAGAGAGAGAGTTACACAGAGAGAGTGTTACACAGAGAGAGGGTTACAGAGAGAGAGAGTTACACAGAGAGAGAGTTACACAGAGAGAGAGTTCCAGAGAGTGAGTTACAGAGAGAGAGGGTTACAGAGAGAGAGAGTAACAGAGAGAGAGGGTTACAGAGAGAGAGGGTTAGACAGAGAGAGAGGGTTACACAGAGAGAGAGGGTTACACGGAGAGAGGGTTACAGAGAGAGAGGGTTACAGAGAGAGAGAGTTACAGAGAGAGAGAGTTACACAGAGAGAGAGTTACACAGAGAGAGAGTTACACAGAGAGAGAGGGTTACAGAGAGAGATGGTTACAGAGAGAGAGAGTTACAGAAAGAGAGGGTTACAGAAAGAGAGGGTTACAGAGAGAGAGGGTTACAGAGAGAGAGAGTTACACAGAGAGGGTTACAGAGAGAGAGTTACACAGAGAGAGGGTTACACAGAGAGAGAGTTACACAGAGAGAGAGTTCCAGAGAGTGAGTTACAGAGAGAGAGGGTTACAGAGAGAGAGAGTAACAGAGAGAGAGGGTTACAGAGAGAGAGAGTAACAGAGAGAGAGAGTAACAGAGATAGAGGGTTGCAGAGAGAGAGGGTTATAGAGAGAGAGGGTTACAGAGAGAGAGGGTTACAGAGAGAGAGGGTTACACAGAGAGAGAGGGTTACACAGAGAGAGGGTTACAGAGAGAGAGGGTTACAGAGAGAGAGGGTTACACAGAGAGAGAGGGTTACAGAGAGAGAGGGTTACAGAGAGAGAGGGTTACAGAGAGAGAGAGTTACAGAGAGAGAGAGTTACACAGAGAGAGAGGGTTACAGAGAGAGAGGGTTACAGAGAGAGAGAGTTACACAGAGAGGGTTACAGAGAGAGAGTTACGCAGAGAGAGGGTTACACAGAGAGAGGGTTACAGAGAGAGAGAGTTACACAGAGAGAGAGTTACACAGAGAGAGAGTTCCAGAGAGTGAGTTACAGAGAGAGAGGGTTACAGAGAGAGAGAGTAACAGAGAGAGAGGGTTACAGAGAGAGAGGGTTACACAGATAGAGGGTTACAGAGAGAGAGGGTTACAGAGAGAGAGGGTCACAGAGAGAGAGGGTCACAGAGAGAGTGAGTTACAGAGAGAGAGAGTTACAGAGAGAGAGAGTTACAGAGAGAGAGAGTTACAGAGAGAGGGTTACAGAGAGAGAGAGTTACAGAGAGAGGGTTGCAGAGAGAGAGGGTTACAGAGAGAGAGGGTCACAGAGAGAGAGGGTTACAGAGAGAGAGGGTCACAGAGAGAGAGGCTTACAGAGAGAGTGAGTTACAGAGAGAGAGGGTTACAGAGAGAGAGGGTTACAGAGAGAGAGGGTCACAGAGAGAGAGGGTCACAGAGAGAGAGTGTCACAGAGAGAGAGAGTTACAGAGAGAGGGTCACAGAGAGAGAGGGTCACAGAGAGAGAGGGTGACAGAGAGAGAGGGTCACAGAGAGAGAGGGTCACAGAGAGAGAGGGTTACAGAGAGAGGGTTACAGAGAGTGGGTTACAGAGAGAGAGAGTTACAGAGAGAGAGAGTTACAGAGAGAGAGGAAGTGATTGAGATGGAGAGGGTCACGCAGTGTTCATAGAATCCCAACAGTGCAGAAAGAGGCCATTCAGCCCATTGAGGCTGTATTGTCACCAATCCCACCCAGCTCCTATCCCCATAACCCCACATATTTAATCCCCCGACAAATTTAGCACATCCACTCCACCTAACCCGCACATCGAGAGCTTCAAGTTTTTAGGTGTCCAGATCCCCAACAACCTGTCCTAGTCCCTCCACACAAAACTATGGTTAAGAAAGCCTCACCAACGCCACTACTTTCTCAGAAGACTGAGGGAATTTGACATGTCAGCTACAACTCTCCCCATTTTTTACAGATGCCCCATAGAAAGCATTCTTCAGAGAGAGAGGGAGAGAGATCCAGAGACAGAGACAGAGACAGAGAGACAGAAACAGGATGGGATTGTGCTGTGCGTGTTACAGAGCTGACACTGAGACACACACGAGATGGACAGTCACAGACCAGAGTGAACCATTCTCTGTAACCTACAGTGTCCCGGACATGGACAGACGCTGACACTCACACACAACAACAACAACTTGCATTTATGTAGCACCTTGAACAGAATTGTCCCTGAGATGCTTCACAGGAACCAAGAGTGAAAAATTGAGTCACAGGCGAGTTTAGGGACAGACGCCCCACAGATTTGGTGAAAAGTGATTGGTTTTAGGAATGATCCTAATGGGGGAAAGGGAGGTATTAAGCGGCAAATGTGAGGTTCTCCACTTTGGGAGCAGAAAGGGGGAGGCGGATTACTGTCTGAATGGCCAGAAATGAGGAGCGGGGAATGTACAAGGAGACCTGGGTGTCCCTCACACACCAATCGCTGGAGGCAAGCACGCAGGGGCAGGAGGCTGGAGAAAAGGCCAACGGGATGTTGGCCTCCATAGCGAGAGGATTGGAGAACAGGAACAGGCTCTTGCTGCAATTAGACAGGGCCTTGGTGAGACCACAGCCCGAATATTGTGGACAGTTTGGCTCTCTGTATCTGAGGAAGGATGTTCTTGCTCCAGAGGGAGCCCGGAGAAGGTTTACCAGACGGATTCCTGGGATGGAGGGACTGACGAATGAGGAGAGATTGAGAGGGTTCGGATTGTATTCACTGGAGATCAGAAGAGTGAGGGGGCGATCTCATCGAAATCAATAAAATTCTAACAGGACCAGACAGGGTAGGTGCCAGAAGGATGATCCCGGTGGTGGGGGTGTCCAGAACCAGGGCTCACAGTCTGAGGATACAGGGGAGACGGTTTAGGACAGAGATGAGGAGAAATCTCTTCACCCAGAGAGGGGTCAGCCTGTGGAATTCACCAACACAGAAAGTAGTTGAGGGCAAAACATTGAATGTTTCCGAGGGGCTGTTAGATACAGCACTTGGGGCAAAAAGGATCCGGGGAAGGTTTACTTTCCTGGCTAATCCCCCCTAACCTACACATCCCCTGACAATCAGGGACAGTTTAGCACGGCCAATTCACCGAACCTGCAGATCTGGGGGCTGGGAGAGGAAACCGGAGCACCCGGAGGAAACCCACGCAGACACGGGGAGAATCTCCGTACAGACAGTGACCCAGGGCTGGGATTGAACCCCGGTCCCTGGCGCTGGGAGGCAGCAGTGCCAACCACTGTGCCAACGCCTGCTCATCAAACACTTCCAACCCAAATACAGGACACAGAGTACAATTCCCTCTGCTCTGTCCAGGGAATTTTTCATTGCAGACTTTTAGATTTATTTTAAGGAGAGAACAAACAGAACTCAGATTGTTCAGCAACATGGAGTTGAAGCTGTGAATACAGGTGTGTCTCTCTCTGTCTCAGAGTTTGTGTATTCTGTCTCTCACTCACTTTGAAACTTATCTGAAGAATTTGAACGATGAACATTGCTTAATCCTTCCTGTCTTTGAACTCATGGAACTGGGGAATCTTCAAAGCTCACAATCTAATGTCATTAACAAAGAACTGTCCCCTTTATTCACCCATCGATTTCCTATCTCTGAATAAATCCCACACATTTCCAGAATGCATGAAGCTCTCAATGGAAACTGCTTCCAATGATTCCCCAATACAATTGTTCACACTTGCCTGGAAACTACATCCCACTGACATTCCCCAAAGCAGCCACAGAAAAGGGCCTGGTTATTTTAAACATTGAACCTGAACTCACTGAGTTTACAATTCACTCACATTGTACAGAAATGTGGATCCTGTGGGGGTGACAGTTTGGGAGTAACATTTGAGAGAAACACACACACACAAAGAGAGAAACACACGCACACACAAAGAGAGAAACACACACACACACAAAGAGAGAAACACACGCACACACAAAGAGAGAAACACACGCACACACAAAGAGAGAAACACACACACACACAAAGAGAGAAACACACACACACACAAAGAGAGAAACACAGATACACACACACACACACACAGAAAAATACACACATACAAACAGATACACAAGAGAGAAATACATACACACACACACACAAACACACACAAATAGAGAAACACAAGAGACACAAAGAGAAAAAAAAGACACACACACACAAACAAAGAGAGAAACACACACACACAAAGAGAGAAACACACACACACAGAAACACAAGCACACACATACAGAAACACACACACACAGAAAGACACAGAGAGAAGCACACGCACACACAAAGCGAGAGACACACACACACACATAGAAAGAGAAACACACACGCAAACACACACAAACACAAAGAGAGAAACACAGATGCACAAAGAGACAAACACAAAGAGAACACACACAGAAACACATGCACACAGAGAGAAACACACACACACACAAAGAGAGAAACACACACACATACAGAGAGAGAGACACACAGATACAGAGTGACACACATATACAGACAGAAAGAGAGAAACACAGGGAGAAATACAGTGATAGACACACAGACGTGGAAACAGAGAGACACAGAGAGAAAAACAGAGAGGGACACACAGATACAGAGACACAGTGATACAGGGACAGAGACAAACAGATACAGAGAGACAGAGAAAAATACAGAGAGGGACACATATATAAAGAAACACACAGATACAGAGAGACACAGATACAGAGTGTCAAAGAGAGAGACACACACACAGAGACAGAGAGACAGACACACACAACAGAGTGAGAGAGAGAGACATAGACACAGATACTGAGAGAGACAGACAGACAGATACAGAGAGAGAGAGACAGATACAGAGAAAGACAGACAGACAGAGAGGGAGAGAGACACACACAGATACAGAGAGAGACACACACACAGACACAGAGCGAGACAAACACAGAAAGAGACACACGCAGACACAGAGAGAGAGAGACAGAGATGCTGAGAGTGAGACAGATACAGAGAGAGAAAGAGACACACAGATACAGAGTGAAAGGGGCGACTCAGATACAGACAGAGAAACACAGACAGATAGAGAGACAGAGAGAGTCACAGATACAGAGAGAGAGACAGATAAACAGAGAGACAGAGACAGAGAGAGACACACCCAGAGACAGAGAGATACCCACCCAGAGAGAGAGAGAGAGACAGAGTGAGACACAGAGAGTGAAAGAGAGAGACGCAGAGAGAGAGAGTGTCACACATACAGAGGCCGAGAGAGGGAGACAGAGAGAGAGGGAGACAGAGAGAGAAAGAGAGAGACGGGGGAGAGTGAGAGAGAGAGAGAGACAGAGAGAAAGATAGAGCCACACACAGATACAGAGAGATGGAGACATAAAGGTAGAGCGAGAGACACACAGATACAAAAAGAGAGAGACACACAGATACAGAGAGAGACACACACAGTTACAGAGACACACAGATACAAAAAAGACAGAGACACACAGATACAGAGTGAAAGGGGCGACTCAGATACAGACAGAGAAACACAGACAGATAGAGAGACAGAGAGAGACACAGATACAGAGAGAGAGACAGATAAACAGAGAGACAGAGACAGAGAGAGACACACCCAGAGACAGAGAGATACCCACCCAGAGAGAGAGAGAGAGACAGAGTGAGACACAGAGAGTGAAAGAGAGAGACGCAGAGAGAGAGAGTGTCACACATACAGAGGCCGAGAGAGGGAGACAGAGAGAGAGGGAGACAGAGAGAGAAAGAGAGAGACAGGGGGAGAGTGAGAGAGAGAGAGAGACAGAGAGAAAGATAGAGCCACACACAGATACAGAGAGATGGAGACATAAAGGTAGAGCGAGAGACACACAGATACAGAAAGAGAGAGACACACAGATACAGAGAGAGACACACACAGTTACAGAGACACACAGATACAGAAAGAGAGAGACACACAGATACAGAGAGAGACACACACAGTTACAGAGACACACAGAAACAAAAAGACAGAGACACACAGATACATAGAGACACACACATACAGAGAGAGACACACACAGTTACAGAGACACACAGATACAAAAAGACAGAGACACACAGATACAGAGAGACACACACAGTTACAGAGACACACAGATACAAAAAGACAGAGACACACAGATACAGAGAGACGCACACATACAGAGAGAGAGAGAAAGAGATACAGAGAGAGAGAGACACGCACACACAGATACAGATACAGAGACAAACACACACACAGATACAGAGAGAGAGACACGCACACACAGATGCAGAGATAGAGATACACACACACACAGATTCAGAGAGAGATAGACACAACAGATACAGAGAGGGAGACATACAGACAGAGTGAGAGAGAGAGACACTCAGATACAGTGAGACACACACAGATAGAGAAAGACACACACAGATACAGAGAGACACACACAGAGACGCAGAGAGAGAGACACACACACATAGATACAGACAGAGCCAGATATAAAGAGAGAGACAGATGCAGAGAGAGAGAGAGATAGAGGCAGAGAGAGACACAGAGAGAGAGAGAGAGACATGCACACAAAGAGGGAGAGAGATAGTGACAAGGAGAGAGACAGGGAAGGAGAGAGAGAGAGACAGAGAGAGAAAGAGACAGAGAGAGAGACATAGATAGAGAGAGAGACAGGGAGAGAAAGAGACAGAGAGAGAGAGACATAGATACAGAGGGACACACATACAAGAGACACAGAGAGAGAGAGGCAGAATGAGAGAGACAGAGAGAGAGACACACACATATACACACACACAGACAAACACAAAAACACACACATTCAAAGAGAGATAGACACACACAAAGAGAGAGAGGCACACACATCTCTCCATCTGTGGGGTAATTTAGCATGGACAATCCCTCCAACCTTCACAACTTGGGAAATTAAGGGGCAATTTCGGAATACAGAGACACACAGATACAGAGAGACACACAGATACAGAGAGACAGAGACAGAGAGACACACAGACACAGAGAGAGAGACACACAGATACAGAGAGACACACATATACAGACAGAAAGAGAGAAACACAGGGAGAAATACAGTGACAGACACACAGATGTGGAAACAGAGGGACACAGAGAGAAATACAGAGAGGGACACACAGATACAGAGACACAGTGATACAGAGACAGAGACAAACAGATACAGAGAGACAGAGAAAAATACAGAGAGGGACACATATATAAAGAAACACACAGATACAGAGACACACACACGCAGAGACAGAGAGAGACACACACAACAGAGTGAGAGAGAGAGACACAGGCACGGATACAGAGAGAGACAGGCAGACATATACAGAGAGCGAGAGAGAGATACAGAGAAAGACAGACAGACAGAGAGGGAGAGAGACACACACAGACACAGAGAGAGACACACAGACACAGAGAGAGAGAGACAGAGATGCTGAGAGTGAGACAGATACACAGAGAGAGAGAGAGAGAGACGCACAGATACAGAGTGAAAGGGGGAGACACAGATACAGACAGAGAGACACAGATAGAGAGACAGAAAGAGAGAGAGACAGACAGACAGATAGAGAGAGAGACACAGATACAGAGAGATAAGCAGAGAAACAGAGAGAGAGACACACACACACCCAGAGACAGAGAGATACCCATCCAGAGAGAGAGAAAGAGACAGAGTGAGACACAGAGGGTGAAAGAGAGAGACGCAAAGAGAGAGTGTCACACATGAGAGACAGAGAGAGAGAGACAGAGAGAAAGAGAGAGAGACACACACAGATACAGAGAGATGGAGACATACAGATAGAGCGAGAGACACAGATACAAAGAGAGAGACACACACAGATACAGAGAGACAGAGACACACAGATGCAGAGAGAGACACACAGATACAGAGAGAGAAGGAGAGAGAGATACAGAGAGAGAGTGACACACACACAGATGCAGAGAGAGATAGACACAACAGATACAGACTGAGAGACATACAGATAGAGTGAGAGAGAGACACACAGATACAGAGAGACACACACAGATACACACATAGAGAAAAAACACAAAGAAGAAAAACACACACACACACAAAGAGAGAAACACACACACAGAGAAACACACGGACACAAACACAGAGAAACACACATACACATACAGAAACACACACACATAGAAAGAGAGAAACACACATACATAAACACACACACAAAGAGAAAAACATGCATACACACAAGAGAGAAACACACACACACACAGAAAAAGAGAAACACACACACAGACACACACACACAAAGAAAAACACACACACACAGAGAAACGAGAAACACACACACACACACACAAAGAGAGAAACACACACACACAAAGAGAAAAAAAAACAAGGAGAAAAAACACACACACAAACACAGACAGAGAAACACACACACAGGCAGAGAGAAACACACACACACTGAAACACACACAAAGAGAGAAACACATACACGCAAAGAGAGAAACACAGACACACAAAGAGAGAAACATACACACACACAAAGAGAGAAACACACACACAAAGAGAGAAAGACACACACAAAGAGAGAGAAAGACACATACACACAAGAGAAAAAAACATAAAGAGAACAAACACACACACAAAGAGAGAAACAGACACACAAAGAGAGAGAAAGACACATACACAAAGAGAAAGCAACATAAAGAGAACAGACACACACACAAAGAGAGAAACACACACACAAATGGAGAGAAACACACACACAAAGAGAGAGAAACACACACACAAAGAGAGAAACAGACACACAAAGAGAAAGAAAGACACATACACAAAGAGAAAACAACATAAAGAGAACAGACACACACACAAAGAGAGAAACACACACACAAAAAGAGATAAAACACATGCACACACAAAGAGAGAAACACACGCACACACAAATAGATGAGCACAAACACACAAAGAGAGAAACACACACACACAGAGCTAGAAACAGACACACACAAAAAGAGAGAAACACAGATACACACACACACAGAAAAATACACACATACAAACAGATACACAAGAGAGAAACACACACACACACACAAACACACACACAAAAGAGAAGCACACACACAGAGAAACAAGCACTCAAAGAGAGAAATACACACACACACACAAACACACACAAAGAGAGAAACACAGAGACACAAAGAGAAAAAAAAACACACACACAAACAAAGAGAGAAACACACACACACACACACACACACACAGAAACACACACACACAGAAACACAGACATACACAGAGAAACACACAGAAACACAGAGAGAAACACACACACAAACAATGCGAGAACACACACACAGTGAGAAACACACACGCACACACAGAGAAACACACACACACAAACAGAAACACACACACACAAAGAGAGAAGCACACACACATACACACAAAGAGAGAAACACACACGCACACACACAAAGAGAGAAACACACACACACACAAAGGGAGAAACACACACACACGAGAAACACACACAAAGAGAGAAACAAACACACACAGAAACACAGATGCACATAGAGAAACACAGAGTGAAACAAACACCCACACAAAGAGAGAAACACTGTGTGTGTGTGTGAAGGGCTAGATGGCCTACTCCTGCTCCTATTTCCTATTTCTCAAAGATAGAAACTCCACACACACACACACACACACACACAAAAAGAGAGAAACACACGCACACACAGATAAACACACACACAGAGAAACACACAAGCAGATAAAGAGAAAAAAACACAGACACACACAAAGAGAGAAACACAAACACACAAACAGATAAACACACACACAGAAACACACAAGCACATAAAGAGAAAAACACACACACACACACAGAAGCACAAACACACAAAGAGAGAAACACACACACACAGAGAAAAAAAACACACAAAGAGAAAAAAAACACACAAACACAGAAACACATACAGAGAAACACACACACACACACACATAAACACAACATAGATAAGGGTCATGGGTGGAGGGGGGATTGGTAATGTTAAAATGGCGGCGTGGGCTCGTTGGGCCGAAGGGCCTGTTTCCCGGGCTGTTTTTGTTCTTTGAAACACACACACAAAGAGAGAAACACACACACAAAGAGAGAGAAACACACGCACAAAGAGAGAAACACAGATACACACACACAGAAAGAATTACACACACACATAAAGACGTACAGACTAACATACAGAGAGAGAGGGTGGTGGAGGGTGAGGAGAGAAGGCAGAGAGACCAGGGGGAGGGAGAGGGTAAGTCATAAAGCCACAGAGGTTTACAGCATGGAAACAGGCCCTTCGGCCCCACTTGCCCATGCTGCCCCTTTTTTAACTCCTAAGCTAATCCCAATGGCCCACATTTGGCCCATATCCCTCTGGACCCATCTTACCCATGGAACTGTCTCAATATTTTTTAGAAGACAAGATTGTATCCCTCTCTACTATTACCTCTGGCAGCTTGTTCCAGACACTCACCACCCTCTGTGTGAAAAAATTTGTCCCTCTGGACACTTTTGTATCTCTCCCCTCTCACCTTAAACCTATCCCCTCTAGTTTTAGACTCCCCTACCTTTGGGAAAAGACATTGAATTGTGTGTGTGTGTGTGTGTGTGTGTGTGTGTGTGTGTGTGTGTGTGTGTGTGTGTGTGTGTGTGTGTGTGCGCGCGTGTGTGTATTTCCCTCTGTGTGTGTGTGTGTTTCTCTCTTTGTGTGTGTGTGTTTCTCTCTTTGTGTGTGTGTGTGTTTCTCTCTTTGTATATGTGTGTGTTTCTCTGTATGTGTGTATGTGTTTCTCTGTGTGTGTGTGTTTTTCTGTCTGTGTGCATGTGTGTTTCTCTTTGTGTGCGTGTGTTTTGTGTGTGTGTATTTGTGTGTGTGTGTTTCCCTGTGTGTGTGTTTCTCTGCTAGTGTGTTTCTGTGTATGTGCGTGTTCCTCTCTTTGTGTGTGTGTTTCTCTCTTTGTGTGTGTGTTTCTATCTTTGTGTGTATGTGTTTGTCTCTTTGTGTGTGTGTGTTTCTCTCTTTGTGTGTGTTTCTCTCTTTGTGTGTGTATGTGTTTCTCTCTTTGTATATGTGTGTTTCAGTGTGTCTGTGTGTGTTTCTCTCTTTGTGTGTGTGTTTCTCTGTGTGTGTGTGCGTGTGTTTCTCTTTCTCTCGCTCTCTGTTTCTGTGTGCGTGTATGTGTTTCTCTGTGTGTGCGTGTGTGTTTCTCTGTGTGTGCGTGTGTGTCTCTCTCTTTGTGTGTGTGTGTGTGTTTCTCTGTGTGTCTGTTTGTGTGTGTGTATTTCTCTATTTGTGTGTGTGTGTGTGTGTTTGTGCTTCTCTCTTTGTGTGCCTGTGTTTCAGTGTGTGCGTGTTTCAGTGTGTGTGTGTTTCTCTGCGTGCGTGTTTCTGTGTGTTTCTCGCTTTGTGTGTGTGTGTGTTGCTGTGTGTGTGTGTTTCTCTCTTTGTGTGTCTGTGTTTCTCTCTTTGTGTGTGTGTGTTTCTCTCTGTGTGTGTTTCTCTTTGTGTGTGTGTGTTTCTCTGTGCGTGTGTGTGTGTGTGTGTGAGTGTGCGAAGGGCTAGATGGCCTACTCCTGCTCCTATTTCTTATGTTCTTGTGTACACATCTCCAGGGACCCGGGTTCGATTCCCAGCTTGGGTCACTGTCTGTGCGGAGTCTGTATGTTCTCCCCGTGTCTGGGTGGGTTTCCTCCGGGTGCTCCGGTTTCCTCCCACAATCTGAAAGACGTGCTGGTTAGGGTGTATTGACCCTGCTAAATTCTCCCTCAGTGTAACCCGAACAGGCGCCGGAGTGTGGGGACTAGGGGATTTTCACAGTAACTTTATTCCAGTGTTAATGTGAACCTACTTGTGACACTAATAAATAAACTTTATAGAAAAGAAACTTTCTATCTTTGATAGAGAGGTTCCGGTGATTCCATTTCATATCTTCCTGCTTTGGGGAAATGGGAGTTCTCTTTACATTTACAAGGATATGGGGAGGGAGATGTTTGAATGGAGATTCAGCTTTTTGGGTGATTGAAGTGTTAATTTGTTTCCAGAAGCTGTGATTGTCCCGAGAGATTGAATTGTTTCAGTAATGTCTACGTCTCCAATACTTCAGACAGAGGAAGGAAGCAATATACAAAAGGAAAGATTGGGGGAATCACTACATTGAAGGTGTGAGGTCTCATCACTCTCTGTCTGCTTTGGTTTTGTAATCTTTACATTTTTAAACACTGAAACCTCTTGCCCTTGTTGGGAATCTCACTGCGGTTTGAGAAAAGCAAACACTGATCCCACACTAAACCCACCCCAACACACGACTGAGCAGAGAGTGTGAAATGGAACTGCTGTCAGAGTGGGTTATTTTTATAGATGGATAAGAAACATTCCTCCATTTTCAAACCTTTCTCCTGTTTCTGTAGTGTTTCAGGCTCCCCTGTGTCCCTGTCTCTCCATCTCTGGGGCAATTTAGCATGGCCAATCCCCCCAATCTTCACAACTTGGGACACTTAAGGGGCAATTTCAGAATACAGAGACACACAGATACAGAGAGAGACAGAGAGACACAAAGATACAGAGAGAGAGACACACAGATACAGAGTGACACACATATACAGACAGAAAGAGAGAAACACAGGGAGAAATACAGTGACAGACACACAGACGTGGAAACAGAGAGAAATACAAAGAGAGACACACAGATACAGAGACACAGCGATACAGAGACAGAGACAAACAGATACAGAGAAAAATACAGTGAGGGACACACATATAAAGAAACACACAGATACAGAGAGACAGAGTGACAAAGAGAGAGAGACACACACACAGAGACAGAGAGAGACACACAACAGAGTGTGAGAGAGACACAGACACTGACAGAGAGACAGGCAGACAGATATAGAGAGAGAGAGAGACAATACAGATACAGAGAAAGACAGACAGACAGAGACGGAGAGGGACACACACAGATACAGAGTGAGACACACACACAGATACAGAGGGAGAGAGACACACACAGATACAGAGAGAGACACGCACACAGATACAGGGAGAGAGAGATACACACAGAAAGAGACACACACAGACACAGAGAGAGTCAGACAGAGATGCTGAGTGAGACAGATACAGAGAGACACAGTTACAGACAGAGAGACACAGATAGAGAGAGAGACACAGATAGAGAGACGCAGATACAGAGAGAGAAACAGATAAACAGAGAGAGAGAGAGAGGCACACACACCCAGAGACAGAGAGATACCCACCCAGAGAGAGAGAAAGAGACAGAGTGAGACACAGAGAGTGAAAGAGAGAGATGCAGAGAGAGTGTCACACATAGAGAGACAGAGAGAGAGACAGGGAGAGAGAGAGAGAGAGAGAGACACACACACAGATACAGAGAGAGACACACACAGATACAGAGAGAGACACACACACAGAAAGAGACACACAGACACAGAGAGAGAGAGACAGAGATGCTGAGAGTGAGACAGATACAGAGAGAGAGACACACACACAGATACAGAGTGAAAGGGGGAGACACAGATACAGACAGAGAGACACAGATAGAGAGAGAGGGACAGACAGATAGAGAGACGCAGATACAGAGAGAGAAACAGATAAACGGAGAGGGAGAGAGAGGCACACACACCCAGAGGCAGAGAGATACCCACTCAGAGAGAGAGAAAGAGACAGAGTGAGACACAGAGAGTGAAAGAGAGAGATGCAGAGAGAGAGTGTCACACATAGAGAGACAGAGAGAGGGTGACAGAGAGAGAGACAGACAGACAGACAGACAGGGAGAGAGAGAGAGAGAAAGAGAGAGACAGAGAGAAAGAGAGAGACACACACAGATGCAGAGTGATGGAGACATACAGATAAGAGTGAGAGACACACAGATACATAGAGAGAGACAGACACAGATACAGAGAGAGACACACACAGATACGGTGAGACACACACAGAGACGCAGAGAGAGAGACACACACACATAGATACAGAGAGAGAGATACGCACACAGATACAGAGACACAGAGAGAGAGAAGCAGAATGAGAGACAGAGAGAGACACACTCACATACACACACAGACACACACACACAAAGAGAGAATCACACATACACACAAAGAGAGCAACACACACACACACAAAGATAGAAACACACACACACAGAGAAACACACACACACACAGAAACACACACACACAGAGAAACACACACACACACGTAGACACACACAAACAAAAAAACACACACAAACAAAAACACACACACACACACACGTAGACACACACAAACAAAAAAACACACACAAAGAAAAACACACACACACACACACACGTAGACACACACAAACAAAAAAACACACACACACAGAAACACACACACACACAAACAGAGAAACACACACACAGAGAAACACAGATGCACAAAGAGAGAAACACACACACACACAAAGTGGGAAACGCACACACACAGTGAGAAACACACGCACACACAGAGAAACATACACACACAGAGAAACAAATGCACACACACACAGATGAGAAACACACCCACAGACCCACACAGAAACTCATACACACAAAGAGAGAAAAACACACACACACACAGAAACACTCACACACAGAAACACACACACACACAAACAGAGAAACACACACACAGAGAAACACAGATGCACAAAGATAGAAACACACACACGCACAGAGCGAGAAACATACACACGCACAGAGCGAGAAACACGCACAGAGCAACACACACACACACAGAAACACACACACACAAAGCGAGAAACTCACACACGCACAGAGCGAGAAACACGCACAGAGCAACACACACACACACAGAAACACACACACACAAAGAGAGAAACACACACAAACACAGAAACACACACTCACAAAGAGAAACACATGCACACACAAAGAGAGAAACACACACAGACACACACACACACAGCAACACACACGCACAGACAAACAGAAACACACGCAGTCACAAAGAGAGAAACACACACACACACACACACACACACACACAAAGAGAAAAGCAGACACACACACAAAGAGAAAAACACAAACACACACAAAGCGAGAAACACACACAAGCACAGAGCGAGAAACACACACACGCACAGAGCGAGAAACACACACACGCACAGAGCGAGAAACACACACACGCACAGGGCGAGAAACACACACACGCATAGAGCGAGAAACACACACGCGCACAGAGCGAGAAACACACACACGCACAGAGCGAGAAACACACACACGCACAGAGCGAGAAACACGCACAGAGCGAGAAACACACACGTGCACAGAGCGAGAAACACGCACAGAGCAACACACACACGCACACACACACAGGAACACACAGTCACAAAGAGAGAAACACACACACACAGACAAAAGAGAAACACACAAACACAAAAAGAGAAACACACACACACACACACACACACACACACACACACAAAGCAGGAAACACACACACACACGCACACACAGAAACACACACACGCAGAGGAACACACACACACAAAGAGGGAAACACACACACACAGAAAGAATTACATACACACATATAGACGTACAGACTAACATACAGAGAGAGAGGGTGGTGGAGGGTTAGTTATCCACGGCTTATTACCTCTCTTCCTACTATCCTTTTTGACCATCGGACTAAATTTCCGCTGAGCACCAAGAAAGATCTCCTTAAAGATCCTCCACTGCTCCTCAGCAGACCCTCCCTTCAACGCGCTCCCCCAGTCCACATTCGCCAATTCTTCTCTCATCCTACCTAAGATACTGTAGAAAATACAGATACATGGGATAAGAACATAAGAACATAAGAAATAGGAGCAGGAGTAGGCCATCTAGCCCTTCGAGCCTGCCCCGCCATTCAATAAGATCATGGCTGATCTGTTGTGGCTCAGTTCCACTTTCCCGCCCTCTCCCCATAACCCTTAATCCCCTCTCTTATCAAGAACCCATCAACCCGCTTCTTAAAAATATTTAGCGAGGCAGCCTCCACCACTTCAACGGGCAGAGAATTCCAGAGATTCACCACCCTTTGAGTGAAGAAGTTCCTCCTCAACTCCGTTCTAAACCGCCTCCCCTTTATCTTGAGGCTGTGCCCCCTAGTCCTACTGTCTTTTTTGAGCGGGAAGAGTCTTTCCACCTCTATCCTATCCATCCCATTCATCATCTTATACGTCTCAATGAGATCTCCCCTCATTCTTCTAAACTCTAACGAGTACAAGCCTAGTTTATTCAGCCTCTCCTCATAGCTCAACCCCCTCAACTCCGATATCAGCCTAGTAAACCTCCTCTGCACTCCCTCCAAGGCCAAAATATCTTTGCGCAGGTGCGGCGCCCAAAACTGCACACAGTACTCCAGCTGCGGCCTCACCAATGCCCTATACAGCTGCAGCAAGACCTCCCTACTTTTATATTCAATCCCCCTCGCTATGAAGGCCAGCATCCCATTCGCCTTCCTGACCACCTGTTGCACCTGCAAGCTGGGTTTTTGCGACTCATGCACAAGGACCCCGAGGTCCCTCTGCACCGTCGCCTGCTGCAGTTTTTCGCCATGTAAGTAATAGTCCTTCCTACCATTCTTCCTACCAAAGTGGACCACCTCACACTTGCCAACATTAAATTCCATTTGCCATTTCCTGGCCCATTCGCCCAGCCTATCTAGATCCTTCTGCAGACTCTCCACACCCTCCGCACAATTTGCCTTTCCCCCAGTCTTGGTGTCATCAGCAAATTTTGACACCCTGCACTCGGTTCCCTCCTCCAGATCATCTATATAAATGGTAAATAGCTGAGGCCCCAGCGCCGACCCCTGGGGCACCCCACTAGTCACCAACCGCCAATCCGAATAGCACCCATTGACCCCCACTCTCTGCCTCCTATTTGACAACCAATTGAGGGATTGAGGGTGATTTAGCAGTTTGGATCAGGAATTGGCTCGCTGATAGAAGACAGAGGGTGGTGGTTGATAGGAAATATTCAACCTGCAGTTCAGTTACTAGTGGTGTACCTCAGGGATCTGTTCTGGAGAACTGCTGTTTGTCATCTTTATAAATGACCCTGATCTTGGGATTGGACATAGCTCAGCACAACACTGAGGGCTGAAGGGCCTGTACTGTGCTGTATTGTTCTATCTTCTATGAGAGAGAGAGCGAGACGTACACAGACAGAGAGGGAGGGAGAGAGAGTGTGAGAGAGTGTGTGTCTGTGTGTGTGTGTGTGCGAGAGAGAGAGAGTGTGTGTGTGTGCATGAGAGTGTGTTTGCGTGAGAGAGTGTGTGTGCGTGAGAGAGTGTGTGTGCGTGAGAAAGAGAGTGCGTGTGTGAGAGAGTGTGTCAGAGAGAGAGAGTGTGTGAGAGAGAGAGTGTGTGTGTGAGAGAGAGTGCGTGTGTGAGAGAGAGTGTGTGTGAGAGAGAGTGTGTGTGAGAGAGAGTGTGTGTGAGTGAGGGTGTGTGTGAGAGAGAGTGTGTGTGAGAGAGGGTGTGTGTGTTAGAGACTGTGTGTGTTAGAGAGTGTATGTGTGAGAGAGAGTGTGTGTGAGAGAGAGTGTGTGTGAGAGAGAATGTGTGTGTGAGAGAGAGTGTGTGTGTGAGAGAGAGAGCACATGTGAGGGAGTGTGTGAGAAGGAGTGCGTATGTGTGCGAGAGAGTGTGCGCGAGAGTGAGTGTGCGTGCAAGAGAGAGTGCGTGAGAGAGAGTGTGTGCAGGAGAGAGTGTGTGCAGGAGAGAGCGTGTGCAGGAGAGAGTGTGTGCAGGAGAGAGTGTGTGCAGGAGAGAGTGTGCGCAGGAGAGAGTGTGCGCAGGAGAGAGTGTGTGCAGGAGAGAGTGTGTGCAGGAGGGAGTGTGTGCAGGAGGGAGTGTGTGCAGGAGAGAGTGTGTGCAGGAGAGAGTGTGTGCAGGAGAGAGTGTGTGCAGGAGAGAGTGTGTGTGTGACAGTGTGAGCTAATGTGTGTGTGTGTGTGGGTGAGAGAGAGACTGTGTGAGAAAGAGTGTGTGTGAGAAAGAGAGTGCGTGTGTGAGAGTGTGTGTGGGTGAAGAGAGTGTGTGTGAGAGAGAGAGAGAGTGAGAGAGCGTGTGAGTGTGTGTGTGAGAGAGAATATGTGAGAGAGAGTGTGTGAGTGTGTGTGAGTGGGAGTGTGTGTGAGAGTGTGCGTGTGTATCAAGAGTCTGTGTGTGAGAGACAATATGTGTGCGAGAGAGTGTGTGTGCAAGGGATAAAGTGTGTGCGAGAGAGAGTGTGTTTGAGAGAGAGAGAGAGTGTGTGTGTGTGGAGAGAGCGTGTGTGTGAGAGAGTGTGTGTGTGAGAGAGAGTGTGTGTGAGAGAGAGCATGTGTGTGTGAGAGAGAGCGTGTGTGTGTGAGAGAGAGTGTGTGTGTGAGAGAGACAGAGTGTGTAATGTGTGTACGACTGAGTAAGTGTACAAGAGTGAGTAAGTGTACAAGAGTGAGTGAGTGCGGGTGGGAAAGTGCAGGAGTGTTAACTTTAACTTTATTTGCAAGTGTCACAAACAGGCTGACATTAACACAGCAATGAAGTTACTGTGAAAATCCCCAAGTCCTGATATCCGAGCATTTCAGTGTAAAATCCCATTGCAGATCCCGGGATAAGAATGGGATGTGATTTTGCCTGGATTCAGTAATTAGTGACTACATATCTCACAGGGAGAGAAATAGTTTTAGACTCCCCTACCTTTGGGAAAAGATATTGACGTGTGTGCGTGTGTGTGTTTCCCTCTTTGTGTGTGTGTGTGTGTGCTTCTCTCTTTGTGTGTGCGTGTGTACTTCTCTGTTTGTGAGTGTGGTTGTTTCTCTTTGAGTGCGTGTTTCTCTCTTTGTGTGTGTGTGTGCTTCTCTTTGTGTGTGTGTGTGCTTCTCTTTGTGTGCGTGTGTGTTTCTCTTTGTGTGTGTGTGTGTTTCTCTTTGTGTGCGTGTGTGTTTCTCTTTGTGTGTGTGTTTCTCTCTTTGTGTGCGTGTGTGCTTCTCTTTGTGTGTGTGTTTCTCTCTTTGTGTGCGTGTGTGCTTCTCTTTGTGTGCGTGTGTGTTTCTCTTTGTGTGTGTGTGTGTTTCTCTTTGTGTGCGTGTGTGTTTCTCTTTGTGTGTGTGTGTGCTTCTCTTTGTGTGCGTGTGTGTTTCTCTTTGTGTGTGTGTTTCTCTCTTTGTGTGCGTGTGTGCTTCTCTTTGTGTGTGTGTGTGTGCTTCTCTTTGTGTGCATGTGTGTTTCTCTTTGTGTGCGTGTGTGCTTCTCTTTGTGTGTGTGTGTGCTTCTCTTTGTGTGTGTGTGTGCTTCTCTTTGTGTGCGTGTGTGTTTCTCTTTGTGTGTGTGTTTCTCTCTTTGTGTGCGTGTGTGCTTCTCTTTGTGTGTGTGTGTGCTTCTCTTTGTGTGCGTGTGCTTCTCTTTGTGTGCGTGTGTGTTTCTCTTTGTGTGCGTGTGTGTTTCTCTTTGTGTGTGTGTTTCTCTCTTTGTGTGCGTGTGTGCTTCTCTTTGTGTGCGTGTGTGTTTCTCTTTGTGTGTGTGTGTGTTTCTCTTTGTGTGCGTGTGTGCTTCTCTCTTTGTGAGTGTGTGTGCTTCTCTCTTTGTGAGTGTGTGTGCTTCTCTGTTTGTGAGTGTGTGTTTCTCTTTGTGTGCGTGTGTGCTTCTCTCTTTGTGAGTGTGTGTGCTTCTCTCTTTGTGAGTGTGTGTGCTTCTCTCTTTGTGTGTGTGTGTTTCTCTTTTTATTTGTGTGTGCTTCTCTCTTTGTGAGTGTGTGTGCTTCTCTGTTTGTGAGTGTGTGTGCTTCTCTCTTTGTGTGTGTGTGCTTCTCTCTTTGTGAGTGTGTGTGCTTCTCTGTTTGTGAGTGTGTGTGCTTCTCTCTTTGTGTGTGTGTGCTTCTCTCTTTGTGAGTGTGTGTGCTTCTCTGTTTGTGTGCGTGTGTGCTTCTCTCTTTGTGAGTGTGTGTGCTTGTCTCTTTGTGTGTGTGTGTTTCTCTTTTTATTTGTGTGTGCTTCTCTCTTTGTGAGTGTGTGTGCTTCTCTGTTTGTGAGTGTGTGTGTTTCTCTCTTTGTGCGTGTGTGTTTCTCTTTGTGTGCGTGTGTGCTTCTCTGTTTGTGTGCGTGTGTGCTTCTCTCTTTGTGAGTGTGTGTGCTTCTCTCTTTGTGTGTGTGTGTTTCTCGTTGTGTGCGTGTGTGCTTCTCTCTTTGTGTGTGTGTGTGCTTCTCTTTGTGTGCGTGTGTGTTTCTCTTTGTGTGTGTGTGTGCTTCTCTTTGTGTGCGTGTGTGCTTCTCTTTGTGTGCGTGTGTGTTTCTCTTTGTGTGCATGTGTGTTTCTCTTTGTGTGCGTGTGTGTTTCTCTTTGTGTGCGTGTGTGCTTCTCTCTTTGTGAGTGTGTGTGCTTCTCTCTTTGTGAGTGTGTGTGCTTCTCTGTTTGTGAGTGTGTGTGCTTCTCTCTTTCTGTGTGTGTGTTTGTCTTTGTGTGCGTGTGTGCTTATCTCTTTGTGTGCTATTGTGCTTCTCTCTTTGTGAGTGTGTGTGCTTCTCTCTTTGTGTGTGTGTGTGTTTCTCTTTGTGTGCGTGTGTGCTTCTCTCTTTGTGAGTGTGTGTGCTTCTCTCTTTGTGAGTGTGTGTGTTTCTCTCTTTGTGTGTGTGTGTTTCTCTTTGTGTGCGTGTGTGCTTCTCTCTTTGTGAGTGTGTGTGCTTCTCTCTTTGTGTGTGTGTGCTTCTCTTTGTGTGCGTGTGTGTTTCTCTTTGTGTGTGTGTGTGCTTCTCTTTGTGTGCGTGTGTGTTTCTCTTTGTGTGCGTGTGTGCTTCTCTCTTTGTGAGTGTGTGTGCTTCTCTGTTTGTGAGTGTGTGTGCTTCTCTCTTTGTGTGTGTGTGTTTGTCTTTGTGTGCGTGTGTGCTTCTCTCTTTGTGAGTGTGTGTGCTTCTCTGTTTGTGAGCGTGTGTGCTTCTCTCTTTGTGTGTGTGTTTCTCTCTTTGTGTGCGTGTGTGCTTCTCTTTGTGTGTGTGTGTGTGCTTCTCTTTGTGTGCGTGTGTGCTTCTCTTTGTGTGCATGTGTGTTTCTCTTTGTGTGCGTGTGTGCTTCTCTCTTTGTGCGCGTGTGTGCTTCTCTCTTTGTGAGTGTGTGTGCTTCTCTCTTTGTGTGTGTGTGATTCTCTTTTTATTTGTGTGTGCTTCTCTCTTTGTGAGTGTGTGTGCTTCTCTCTTTGTGAGTGTGTGTGCTTCTCTCTTTGTGAGTGTGTGTGCTTCTCTCTTTGTGAGTGTGTGTTTCTCTTTGTGTGTGTGTGTTTCTCTTTGTGTGCGTGTGTGCTTCTCTCTTTGTGAGTGTGTGTGCTTCTCTGTTTGTGAGTGTGTGTGCTTCTCTCTTTGTGTGTGTGTGTTTCTCGTTGTGTGTGTGTGTGCTTCTCTCTTTGTGTGTGTGTGTGCTTCTCTTTGTGTGCGTGTGTGCTTCTCTTTGTGTGCGTGTGTGCTTCTCTCTTTGTGAGTGTGTGTGCTTCTCTGTTTGTGAGTGTGTGTGCTTCTCTGTTTGTGAGTGTGTGTTTCTCTTTGTGTGCGTGTGTGCTTCTCTCTTTGTGTGCGTGTGTGCTTCTCTCTTTGTGAGTGTGTGTGCTTCTCTCTTTGTGTGTGTGTGTTTCTCTTTTTATTTGTGTGTGCTTCTCTCTTTGTGAGTGTGTGTGCTTCTCTGTTTGTGTGTGTGTGTGCTTCTCTCTTTGTGAGTGTGTGTGCTTCTCTCTTTGTGAGTGTGTGTGCTTCTCTCTTTGTGAGTGTGTGTGCTTCTCTGTTTGTGAGTGTGTGTTTCTCTTTGTGTGCGTGTGTGCTTCTCTGTTTGTGTGCGTGTGTGCTTCTCTCTTTGTGAGTGTGTGTGCTTCTCTCTTTGTGTGTGTGTGTTTCTCGTTGTGTGCGTGTGTGCTTCTCTCTTTGTGTGTGTGTGTGCTTCTCTTTGTGTGCGTGTGTGTTTCTCTTTGTGTGTGTGTGTGCTTCTCTTTGTGTGCGTGTGTGCTTCTCTTTGTGTGCGTGTGTGTTTCTCTTTGTGTGCATGTGTGCTTCTCTTTGTGTGCGTGTGTGTTTCTCTTTGTGTGCGTGTGTGCTTCTCTCTTTGTGAGTGTGTGTGCTTCTCTGTTTGTGAGTGTGTGTGCTTCTCTCTTTGTGTGCGTGTGTGCTTCTCTGTTTGTGAGTGTGTGTGCTTCTCTCTTTGTGTGTGTGTGTTTGTCTTTGTGTGCGTGTGTGCTTCTCTCTTTGTGAGTGTGTGTGCTTCTCTGTTTGTGAGTGTGTGTGCTTCTCTCTTTGTGTGTGTGTGTTTGTCTTTGTGTGCGTGTGTGCTTCTCTCTTTGTGAGTGTGTGTGCTTCTCTGTTTGTGAGTGTGTGTGCTTCTCTCTTTGTGTGTGTGTGTTTGTCTTTGTGTGCGTGTGTGCTTCTCTCTTTGTGAGTGTGTGTGCTTCTCTCTTTGTGAGTGTGTGTGTTTCTCTCTTTGTGTGTGTGTGTTTCTCTTTGTGTGCGTGTGTGCTTCTCTCTTTGTGAGTGTGTGTTTCTCTTTATGTGCGTGTGTGCTTCTCTCTTTGCGAGTGTGTGTGCTTCTCTCTTTGTGTGTGTGTGTTTCTCTTTGTGAGCGTGTGTGCTTCTCTGTGTGTGTGTTTCTCTTTGTGAGTGTGTGTGCTTCTCTTTTTGTGCGTGTGTGCTTCTCTTTGTGTGCGTGTGTGCTTCTCTCTTTGTGTGTGTGTGTTTCTCTTTGTGTGCGTGTGTGCTTCTCTTTGTGTGCGTGTGTGCTTCTCTCTTTGTGAGTGTGTGTGCTTCTCTGTTTGTGAGTGTGTGTGCTTCTCTCTTTGTGAGTGTGTGTTTCTCTTTGTGTGCGTGTGTGCTTCTCTCTTTGTGAGTGTGTGTGCTTCTCTCTTTGTGTGTGTGTGTTTCTCTTTGTGTGCGTGTGTGCTTCTCTTTGTGAGTGTGTGTGCTTCTCTGTTTGTGAGTGTGTGTGCTTCTCTCTTTCTGTGTGTGTGTTTGTCTTTGTGTGCGTGTGTGCTTCTCTTTTTGTGCGTGTGTGCTTCTCTTTGTGTGCGTGTGTGCTTCTCTCTTTGTGAGTGTGTGTGCTTCTCTGTTTGTGAGTGTGTGTGCTTCTCTCTTTGTGAGTG
This sequence comes from Carcharhinus amblyrhynchos, assembly GCF_965287045.1. Classification (NCBI taxonomy): domain Eukaryota; kingdom Metazoa; phylum Chordata; class Chondrichthyes; order Carcharhiniformes; family Carcharhinidae; genus Carcharhinus; species Carcharhinus amblyrhynchos. The sequence goes on from NC_137336.1 coordinate 52,908, forward strand.
TGTGTTTCTCTTTGTGTGCGTGTGTGCTTCTCTCTTTGTGAGTGTGTGTGCTTCTCTCTTTGTGTGTGTGTGTTTCTCTTTGTGTGCGTGTGTGCTTCTCTTTGTGAGTGTGTGTGCTTCTCTGTTTGTGAGTGTGTGTGCTTCTCTCTTTGTGTGCGTGTGTGCTTCTCTCTTTGTGAGTGTGTGTGCTTCTCTCTTTGTGTGCGTGTGTGCTTCTCTCTTTGTGAGTGTGTGTGCTTCTCTCTTTGTGAGTGTGTGTGTTTCTCTCTTTGTGCGTGTGTGTTTCTCTTTGTGTGCGTGTGTGCTTCTCTCTTTGTGAGTGTGTGTGCTTCTCTGTTTGTGAGTGTGTGTGCTTCTCTCTTTGTGTGTGTGTGTTTCTCTTTGTGTGCGTGTGTGCTTCTCTCTTTGTGAGTGTGTGTGCTTCTCTGTGTGTGTGTTTCTCTTTGTGAGTGTGTGTGCTTCTCTCTTTGTGAGTGTGTGTGCTTCTCTGTGTGTGTGTTCTCTTTGTGAGTGTGTGTGCTTCTCTGTTTGTGTGTGTGTGTTTCTCTTTGTGTGCGTGTGTGCTTCTCTCTTTGTGAGTGTGTGTGCTTCTCTCTTTGTGAGTGTGTGTGCTTCTCTCTTTGTGTGTGTGTGTTTCTCTTTGTGTGCGTGTGTGCTTCTCTTTGTGTGCGTGTGTGCTTCTCTTTGTGTGCGTGTGGGCTTCTCTCTTTGTGAGTGTGTGTGCTTCTCTGTTTGTGTGCGTGTGTGCTTCTCTCTTTGTGTGTGTGTGTTTCTCTTTGTGTGCGTGTGTGCTTCTCTCTTTGCGAGTGTGTGTGCTTCTCTCTTTGTGTGTGTGTGTTTCTCTTTGTGTGCGTGTGTGCTTCTCTCTTTGCGAGTGTGTGTGCTTCTCTCTTTGTGTGTGTGTGTTTCTCTTTGTGTGCGTGTGTGCTTCTCTCTTTGTGAGTGTGTGTGCTTCTCTGTTTGTGAGTGTGTGTGCTTCTCTCTTTGTGTGTGTGTGTTTCTCTTTGTGTGCGTGTGTGCTTCTCTGTTTGTGTGCGTGTGTGCTTCTCTGTTTGTGAGTGTGTGTGCTTCTCTGTTTGTGAGTGTGTGTGCTTCTCTCTTTGTGCGTGTGTGTTTCTCTTTGTGTGCGTGTGTGCTTCTCTCTTTGTGAGTGTGTGTGCTTCTCTGTTTGTGAGTGTGTGTGCTTCTCTCTTTGTGTGTGTGTGTTTCTCTTTGTGTGCGTGTGTGCTTCTCTCTTTGTGAGTGTGTGTGCTTCTCTGTGTGTGTGTTTCTCTTTGTGAGTGTATGTGCTTCTCTCTTTGTGAGTGTGTGTGCTTCTCTGTGTGTGTGTTTCTCTTTGTGAGTGTGTGTGCTTCTCTCTTTGTGTGTGTGTGTTTCTCTTTGTGAGTGTGTGTGCTTCTCTCTTTGTGAGTGTGTGTGCTTCTCTCTTTGTGAGTGTGTGTGCTTCTCTCTTTGTGTGTGTGTGTTTCTCTTTGTGTGCGTGTGTGCTTCTCTTTGTGTGCGTGTGGGCTTCTCTCTTTGTGAGTGTGTGTGCTTCTCTGTTTCTGTGCGTGTGTGCTTCTCTCTTTGTGAGTGTGTGTGCTTCTCTGTTTGTGAGTGTGTGTGCTTCTCTCTTTGTGTGTGTGTGTTTCTCTTTGTGTGCGTGTGTGTTTCTCTTTGTGTGTGTGTGTGTGTGTGCTTCTCTTTGTTTGCGTGTGTGCTTCTCTTTGTGTGTGTGTGTGTTTCTCTTTGTGTGTGTGTGTGTTTCTCTTTGTGTGCGTGTGTGCTTCTCTCTTTGTTTGCGTGTGTGCTTCTCTTTTTGTGAGTGTGTGTGCTTCTCTGTTTGTGAGTGTGTGTGTTTCTCTCCTTGTGTGTGTGTGTTTCTCTTTGTGTGCGTGTGTGCTTCTCTCTTGTGTGTGTGTGTGTGTGTGTGTGTTCTCTTTGTGTGTGTATTTCTCTCTTACTGTGTTTCTCTCTTTGTATGAGTGTGTTTTTCTCTCTTTGTGTGCATGTATTTCTTTGAGCGTGTGTTTCTTTCTGTGTGTGTTTCTCTCTTTGTGTGTGCGCGTGTTTCTCTCTTTGTGTGTGTGTGTGTGTTTCTCTCTTTGTGTGTGTGAGTGTTTCTCTCCTTGTGTGTGTTTCTCTTTTTGTGTGTTGCTCTCGTGTGTGTGTGTTTCTCTCTTTGTGACAGTGTGTATTTCTGTGTGTGTGTGTGTTGGTCTGTGTGTGTTTCTGTCTTTGTGTGTGTGTGTGCATGCGTTTCTCCCTTTGTGTGTCTGTGTTTCTCCCTTTGTGTGTGTTTCTCTGTGCGTGTGTGTGTGTGTGTGAGTGTGCGAAGGGCTAGATGGCCTACTCCTGCTCCTATTTCTTATGTTTTTGTGTACACAGCTCCAGGGACCCGGGTTCGATTCCCAGCTTGGGTCACTGTCTGTGCGGAGTCTGTATGTTCTCCCCGTGTCTGGGTGGGTTTCCTCCGGGTGCTCCGGTTTCCTCCCACAATCTGAAAGACGTGCTGGTTAGGGTGTATTGACCCTGCTAAATTCTCCCTCAGTGTAACCCGAACAGGCGCCGGAGTGTGGGGACTAGGGGATTTTCACAGTAACTTTATTCCAGTGTTAATTTGAACCTACTTGTGACACTAATAAATAAACTTTATAGAAAAGAAACTTTCTATCTTTGATAGAGAGGTTCAGGTGATTCCATGTCATATCTTCCTGCTTTGGGGAAATGGGAGCTCTCTTTACATTTACAAGGATATGGGGAGGGAGATGTTTGAATGGAGATTCAGCTTTTTGGGTGATTGAAGTGTTAATTTGTTTCCAGAAGCTGTGATTGTCCCGAGAGATTGAATTGTTTCAGTAATGTCTACGTCTCCAATACTTCAGACAGAGGAAGGAAGCAATATACAAAAGGAAAGATTGGGGGAATCACTACATTGAAGGTGTGAGGCCTCATCACTCTCTGTCTGCTTTGGTTTTGTAATCTTTACATTTTTAAACACTGAAACCTCTTGCCCTTGTTGAGAATCTCACTGCGGTTTAGGAAAAGCAAACACTGATCCCACACTAAACCCACCCCAACACACGACTGAGCAGAGAGTGTGAAATGGAACTGCTGTCAGAGTGGGTTATTTTTATAGATGGATAAGAAACATTCCTCCATTTTCAAACCTTTCTCCTGTTTCTGTAGTGTTTCGGGCTCCCCTGTGTCCCTGTCTCTCCATCTCTGGGGCAATTTAGCATGGCCAATCCCCCCAATCTTCACAACTTGGGACACTTAAGGGGCAATTTCGGAATACAGAGACACAAAGATACAGAGAGAGAGACACACAGATACAGAGTGACACACGTATACAGACAGAGAGAGAGAAGCGCAGGGAGAAATACAGTGAGAGACACACAGACGTGGAAACAGAGAGACACAGAGAGAAATACAAAGAGAGACACACAGATACAGAGTGACACACATATACAGACAGAAAGAGAGAAACACAGGGAGAAATACAGTGACAGACACACAGACGTGGAAACAGAGAGACACAGAGAGAAATACAGAGAGGGACACACCGATACAGAGACACAGTGATACAGAGACAGAGACAAACAGATACAGAGAAAAATACAGTGAGGGACACATATATAAAGAAACACACAGATACAGAGAGACAGAGTGACAAAGAGAGAGAGACACACACACAGAGACAGAGAGAGACACACAACAGAGTGTGAGAGAGACACAGACACTGACAGAGAGACAGACAGACAGATATAGAGAGAGAGAGAGACAATACAGATACAGAGAAAGACAGACAGACAGAGACGGAGAGGGACACACACAGATACAGAGTGAGACACACACACAGATACAGAGGGAGAGAGACACACACAGATACAGAGAGAGACACGCACACAGATACAGGGAGAGAGAGATACACACAGAAAGAGACACACACAGACACAGAGAGAGTCAGACAGAGATGCTGAGTGAGACAGATACAGAGAGACACAGTTACAGACAGAGAGACACAGATAGAGAGAGAGAGACACAGATAGAGAGACGCAGATACAGAGAGAGAAACAGATAAACAGAGAGAGAGAGAGAGGCACACACACCCAGAGACAGAGAGATACCCACCCAGAGAGAGAGAAAGAGACAGAGTGAGACACAGAGAGTGAAAGAGAGAGATGCAGAGAGAGTGTCACACATAGAGAGACAGAGAGAGGGAGACAGAGAGAGAGAGAGAGAGACAGGGAGAGAGAGAGAGAGAGAGAAAGAGAGAGACACACACAGATACAGAGAGAGACACACACAGATACAGAGAGAGACACACACACAGAAAGAGACACACAGACACAGAGAGAGAGAGACAGAGATGCTGAGAGTGAGACAGATACAGAGAGAGAGACACACACACAGATACAGAGTGAAAGGGGGAGACACAGATACAGAGAGACAAAAATAGAGAGAGAGGGACAGACAGATAGAGAGACGCAGATACAGAGAGAGAAACAGATAAACAGAGAGGGAGAGAGAGGCACACACACCCAGAGGCAGAGAGATACCCACCCAGAGAGAGAGAAAGAGACAGAGTGAGACACAGAGAGTGAAAGAGAGAGAGAGATGCAGAGAGAGAGTGTCACACATAGACAGACAGAGAGAGGGTGACAGAGAGAGAGACAGACAGACAGACAGGGAGAGAGAGAGAGAGAGAGAGAGAGAGAAAGAGAGAGACAGAGAGAAAGAGAGAGACACACACAGATGCAGAGAGATGGAGACATACAGATAAGAGTGAGAGACACACAGATACATTGAGAGAGACAGACACAGATACAGAGAGAGACACACACAGATACGGTGAGACACACACAGAGACACAGAGAGAGAGACACACACAGATACGGAGAGACATACACAGAGACGCAGAGAGAGAGAGACACACACACATAGATACAGAGAGAGAGACACGCACACAGATACAGAGACACAGAGAGAGAGAAGCAGAATGAGAGACAGAGAGAGACACACTCACATACACACACAGACACACACACACAAAGAGAGAATCACACATACACACAAAGAGAGCAGCACACACACACACAAAGATAGAAACACACACACACAGAGAAACACACACACACGCACACACACAGAAACACACACACAGAGAAACACACACACACACACAGAAACACACACACACACGTAGACACACACAAACAAAAAAACACAAACACACACAAACCAAAAAACACACACACACAGAAACACACACACACAAACAAAAAAACACACACACACAGAAACACACACACACAGAAACACACACACAGAGAAACACAGATGCACAAAGAGAGAAACACACACACACAGAAAGTGGGAAACGCACACACACAGTGAGAAACACACGCACACACAGAGAAACAAATGCACACACACACAGATGAGAAACACCCCCACAGACCCACACAGAAGGTCATACACACAAAGAGAGAAAAACACACACACACACAGAAACACTCACACACAGAAACACACACACACACAAACAAAGAGAGAAACACACACACAGAGAAACACAGATGCACAAAGATAGAAACACACACAGAGAAAAAAAAAACACAAACACAGAAAAAGAGAGAAACACACACACACACAGAGACACACATACACAGAAACACAAAGAAACACACACATAAAGAGAAAAAAAACACAAACACACAGAAAGAGAGAAAAACACACACACAGAGAAACACACACACACAAACAGACAGATAGAGAGACGCAGATACAGAGAGAGAAACAGATAAACAGAGAGGGAGAGAGAGGCACACACACCCAGAGGCAGAGAGATACCCACCCAGAGAGAGAGAAAGAGACAGAGTGAGACACAGAGAGTGAAAGAGAGAGAGAGATGCAGAGAGAGAGTGTCACACATAGACAGACAGAGAGAGGGTGACAGAGAGAGAGACAGACAGACAGACAGGGAGAGACACACACACACACAAAGATAGAAAGACACACACACAACGTGGGAAACGCACACACACAATGAGAAACACACGCACACACAGAGGAACATACACACACAGAGAAACAAACGCACACACACACACAGATGAGAAACACACCCATAGACACACACAGAAACTCATACACACAAAGAGAGAAAAACACACACACAAAGAGGAACACACTCACACACCCGCAGAAACACTGACACACAAAGAGGAAGAAACACACACACACAAAGAGAAAAACACAGATACACAAAGAGAGAAACACACAAGCACATAAAGAGAAAAAAAAACACACACGCAAAGAGAGAAACACACACACACAAACACACAGAGGAGCACATACACACAAAGAGGGAAACAGAGATACACAAAGAGAGAAATACACAAGCACATAAAAACACACACACACACACACAAAGAGAGAAACACACACACATACATGACGAGAGAATCACACACACACACAAAGAGAAAAACACACAAACACAAAAAGAGGAACACACACACACACACACACAAAGAGAGAAGCACACACACACACAAAGAGAAAAACACACACACACAAAGAGAGAAACACACACACACAAAGAGAGAAACACACACACACACACACACAAAGAGAAAAACACACACAAAGAGAAAAACACACACACACACACAAAGAGAGAAACACACACACACACAGAAGAACACACAGACACAAAGAGAGAAACACACACACAAAGAGAGAAAAACACACACACAAAGAGAAAAACATACAAACTCAAAAAGAGAACCACACACACACACACACAAAGTGAGAAACACACGCACAAACACAAAGCGGGAAAAACACACACACACGCACAAAACGAGAAACACACACACACCCAAAGAGAAAAACACACAAACACAAAAAGAGGAACACACACACACACACACAGAAAGAGAGAAACACACACACACAAAGAGAGAAACACACACACACCCAAAGAGAAAAACACACAAACACAAAAAGAGGAACACACACACACACACAGAAAGAGAGAAACACACACACACAAAGAGAAAAACACACTCACACAAAGAAAGAAACACACACACACACACACACACAGAAGAACACACAGACACAAAGAGAGAAACACACACACAAAGAGAGAAAAACACACACACAAAGAGAAAAGCATACAAACACAAAAGGAGAAACAGAAACACACACACACACAAAGCGAGAAACACACACACACAAAGCGAGAAACACACACACGCACAGAGCGAGAAACACACACACGCAAAGAGCGAGAAACACGCACAGAGCGAGAAACACACATGCGCACAGAGCGAGAAACACGCACAGAGCAACACACACACGCACACACACACAGGAACACACAGTCACAAAGAGAGAAACACACACACACACAAAGAGAGAAACACACACACACACAAAGAGAGAAACACACACACACAGACAAAAGAGAAACACACAAACACAAAAAGAGAAACACACACACACACAAAGCAGGAAACACACACACACACGCACACACAGAAACACACACACGCAGAGGAACACACACACACACAAAGAGGGAAACACACACACACAGAAAGAATTACACACACACATATAGACGTACAGACTAACATACAGAGAGAGAGGGTGGTGGAGGGTTAGTTATCCACGGCTTATTACCTCTCTTCCTACTATCCTTTTTGACCATCGGACTAAATTTCCGCTGAGCACCAAGAAAGATCTCCTTAAAGATCCTCCACTGCTCCTCAGCAGACCCTCCCTTCAACGCGCTCCCCCAGTCCACATTCGCCAATTCTTCTCTCATCCTACCTAAGATACTGTAGAAAATACAGATACATGGGATTGAGGGTTTTTTAGCAGTTTGGATCAGGAATTGGCTCGCTGATAGAAGACAGAGGGTGGTGGTTGATATGAAATATTCAACCTGGAGTTCAGTTACTAGTGGTGTACCTCAGGGATCTGTTTTGGAGAACTGCTGTTTGTCATCTTTATAAATGACCCTGATCTTGGGATTGGACATAGCTCAGCACAACACTGAGGGCTGAAGGGCCTGTACTGTGCTGTATTGTTCTATCTTCTATGAGAGAGAGAGCGAGACGTACACAGACAGAGAGGGAGGGAGAGAGAGTGTGAGAGAGTGTGTGTCTGTGTGTGTGTGTGTGCGAGAGAGAGAGAGTGTGTGTGTGTGTGTGTGTGCATGAGAGTGTGTTTGCGTGAGACAGTGTGTGTGCGTGAGAGAGTGTGTGTGCGTGAGAAAGAGAGTGCGTGTGTGAGAGAGTGTGTGAGAGAGAGAGAGTGTGTGAGAGAGAGTGTGTGTGAGAGAGAGTGTGTGTGAGAGAGAGTGTGTGTGAGTGAGGGTGTGTGTGAGAGAGGGTGTGTGTGAGAGAGGGTGTGTGTGAGAGAGGGTGTGTGTGTTAGAGAGTGTGTGTGAGAGAGAGAGTGTGTGTGAGAGAGAGTATGCGTGTGAGAGAGAGTGTGTGTGTTAGGGACTGTGTGTGTTAGAGAGTGTGTGTGTTAGGGACTGTGTGTGTTAGAGAGTGTATGTGTGAGAGAGAGTGTGTGTGAGAGAGAATGTGTGTGAGAGAGAGTGTGTGTGTGAGAGAGTGTGTGTGTGAGAGATAATGTGTGTGTGAGAGAGAATGTGTGTGTGAGAGAGTGTGTGTGTGTGTGTTAGAGTTTGTGGAAGAGTGCTTGTGTGAGTGAGAATGTGTTTGAGAGAGAGTGCACATTTGTGTGTGTGTGAGAGAAAGTGTGTGTGTGAGAGAGAGCACATGTGAGGGAGTGTGTGAGAAGGAGTGCGTATGTGTGCAAGAGAGAGTGCGCGAGAGAGAGTGTGTGCAGGAGAGAGTGTGTGCAGGAGAGAGTGTGTGCAGGAGAGAGTGTGTGCAGGAGAGAGTGTGTGCAGGAGGGAGTGTGTGCAGGAGGGAGTGTGTGCAGGAGAGAGTGTGTGTGTGACAGTGTGAGCTAATGTGTGTGTGTGTGTGTGTGTGTGTGTGTGTGTGTGAGAGAGAGTGTGTGGGTGAGAGTGAGAGAGAGACTGTGTGAGAAAGAGTGTGTGTGAGAAAGAGAGTGCGTGTGTGAGAGTGTGTGTGGGTGAAGAGAGTGTGTGTGAGAGAGAGAGTGAGAGAGCGTGTGAGTGTGTGTGAGAGAGAATATGTGAGAGAGAGTGTGTGAGTGTGTGTGAGTGGGAGTGTGTGTGAGAGTGTGTGTGTGTCTCAAGAGTCTGTGTGTGAGAGACAATATGTGTGCGAGAGAGTGTGTGTGCAAGGGATAAAGTGTGTGCGAGAGAGAGTGTGTTTGAGAGAGAGAGATAGAGAGTGTGTGTGTGTGGAGAGAGAGTGTGAGAGCGCGTGTGCGAGAGAGTGCGTGTGTGAGAGAGAGCGTGTGTGAGAGAGAGAGAGTGTGTGCGAGAGAGAGTGTGTGTGTGAGAGAGACAGAGTGTGTAATGTGTGTAAGACTGAGTAAGTGTACAAGAGTGAGTAAGTGTACAAGAGTGAGTGAGTGCGGGTGGGAAAGTGCAGGAGTGTTAACTTTAACTTTATTTGCAAGTGTCACAAACAGGCTGACATTAACACAGCAATGAAGTTACTGTGAAAATCCCCTAGTCCTGATATCCGAGGATTTCAGTGTAAAATCCCATTGCAGATCCCGGGATAAGAATGGGATGTGATTTTGCCAGGATTCAGTAATTAGTGACTACATATCTCACAGGGAGAGAAATAGTTTTAGACTCCCCTACCTTTGGGAAAAGATATTGACGTGTGTGTGTGTGTGTTTCCCTCTTTGTGTGTGTGTGTGTGTGTGTGTGCTTCTCTCTTTGTGTGTGCGTTTGTACTTCTCTGTTTGTGAGTGTGGTTGTTTCTCTTTGTGTGTGTGTGTGTTTCTCTTTGTGTGCGTGTGTGCTTCTCTTTGTGAGTGTGTGTGCTTCTCTCTTTGTGTGCGTGTGTGCTTCTCTCTTTGTGTGCGTGTGTGCTTCTCTCTTTGTGAGTGTGTGTGCTTCTCTGTTTGTGAGTGTGTGTGCTTCTCTGTTTGTGTGTGTGTGTGCTTCTCTCTTTGTGTGTGTGTGTTTCTCTTTGCGTGCGTGTGTGCTTCTCTCTTTGTGAGTGTGTGTGCTTCTCTCTTTGTGTGCGTGTGTGCTTCTCTCTTTGTGAGTGTGTGTGCTTCTCTGTTTGTGAGTGTGTGTGTTTCTCTTTGTGTGCGTGTGTGCTTCTCTCTTTGTGTGCGTGTGTGCTTCTCTGTTTGTGAGTGTGTGTGCTTCTCTCTTTGTGAGTGTGTGTGCTTCTCTGTTTGTGAGTGTGTGTGCTTCTCTCTTTGTGAGTGTGTGTGCTTCTCTCTTTGTGAGTGTGTGTGTTTCTCTTTGTGTGCATGTGTGCTTCTCTCTTTGTGAGTGTGTGTGTTTCTCTTTGTGTGCGTGTGTGCTTCTCTCTTTGTGTGCGTGTGTGCTTCTCTCTTTGTGAGTGTGTGTGTTTCTCTTTGTGTGTGTGTGTGTGTGTGTGTGTGTTTCTCTTTGTGTGTGTGTGTGTGTGTGCTTCTCTTTGTGTGCGTGTGTGTTTCTCTTTGTGTGTGTGTTTCTGTCTTTGTGTGCGTGTGTGGTTCTCTTTGTGTGTGTGTGTGTGTGTGTGTTTCTCTTTGTGTGTGTGTGTGTTTGCTTCTCTTTGTGTGCGTGTGTGTTTCTCTTTGTGTGTGTGTGTGTTTCTCTTTGTGTGTGTGTGTGCTTCTCTTTGTGTGTGTGTGTGCTTCTCTTTGTGTGTGTGTGTGTTTCTCTTTGTGTGTGTGTGCTTCTCTTTGTGTGCGTGTGTGCTTCTATGTTTGTGAGTGTGTGTGCTTCTATGTTTGTGAGTGTGTGTGCTTCTCTGTTTGTGAGTGTGTGTGCTTCTCTCTTTGTGTGTGTGTGTTTCTCTTTGTGTGTGTGTGTGCTTCTCTCTTTGTGTGTGTGTGTGTTTCTCTTTGTGTGCGTGTGTGTTTCTCTTTGTGTGTGTGTGTGCTTCTCTTTGTGTGCGTGTGTGTTTCTCTTTGTGTGCGTGTGTGCTTCTCTTTGTGTGCATGTGTGCTTCTCTCTTTGTGAGTGTGTGTGCTTCTCTGTTTGTGAGTGTGTGTTTCTCTTTGTGTGCGTGTGTGCTTCTCTCTTTGTGTGTGTCTGTTCTCTTTGTGTGTGTATTTCTCTCTTACTGTGTTTCTCTCTTCGTATGAGTGTGTTTTTCTCTCTTTGTGTGCATGTATTTCTTTGAGCGTGTGTTTCTTTCTGTGTGTGTGTATCTCTCTTTGTGTGTGTGTGTGTTTCTCTCTTTGTGTGTGTGAGTGTTTCTCTCCTTGTGTGTGTTTCTCTTTTTGTGTGTTGCTCTCGTGTGTGTGTGTTTCTCTCTTTGTGACTGTGTGTATTTCTGTGTGTGTGTGTTGGTCTGTGTGTGTTTCTGTCTTTGTGTGTGTGTGTGCATGCGTTTCTCCCTTTGTGTGTCTGTGTTTCTCCCTTTGTGTGTGTTTCTCTGTGCGTGTGTGTGTGTGTGAGTGAGTGTGCGAAGGGCTAGATGGCCTACTCCTGCTCCTATTTCTTATGTTCTTGTGTACACAGCTCCAGGGACCCGGGTTCGATTCCCAGCTTGGGTCACTGTCTGTGCGGAGTCTGTATGTTCTCCCCGTGTCTGGGTGGGTTTCCTCCGGGTGCTCCGGTTTCCTCCCACAATCTGAAAGACGTGCTGGTTAGGGTGTATTGACCCTGCTAAATTCTCCCTCAGTGTAACCCGAACAGGCGCCGGAGTGTGGGGACTAGGGGATTTTCACAGTAACTTTATTCCAGTGTTAATGTGAACCTACTTGTGACACTAATAAATAAACTTTATAGAAAAGAAACTTTCTATCTTTGATAGAGAGGTTCAGGTGATTCCATGTCATATCTTCCTGCTTTGGGGAAATGGGAGTTCTCTTTACATTTACAAGGATATGGGGAGGGAGATGTTTGAATGGAGATTCAGCTTTTTGGGTGATTAAAATGTTAATTTGTTTCCAGAAGCTGTGATTGTCCCGAGAGATTGAATTGTTTCAGTAATGTCTACGTCTCCAATACTTCAGACAGAGGAAGGAAGCAATATACAAAAGGAAAGATTGGGGGAATCACTACATTGAAGGTGTGAGGTCTCATCACTCTCTGTCTGCTTTGGTTTTGTAATCTTTACATTTTTAAACACTGAAACCTCTTGCCCTTGTTGGGAATCTCACTGCGGTTTGAGAAAAGCAAACACTGATCCCACACTAAACCCCCCCCAACACAGGACTGAGCAGAGAGTGTGAAATGGAACTGCTGTCAGAGTGGGTTATTTTTATAGATGGATAAGAAACATTCCTCCATTTTCAAACCTTTCTCCTGTTTCTGTAGTGTTTCGGGCTCCCCTGTGTCCCTGTCTCTCCATCTCTGGGGCAATTTAGCTTGGCCAATCCCCCCAATCTTCACAACTTGGGACACTTAAGGGGCAATTTCGGAATACAGAGACACACAGATACAGAGAGAGACAGAGAGACACAAAGATACAGAGAGAGAGACACACAGATACAGAGTGACACACATATACAGACAGAAAGAGAGAAGCACAGGGAGAAATACAGTGACAGACACACAGACGTGGAAACAGAGAGACACAGAGAGAAATACAGAGAGGGACACACCGATACAGAGACACAGCAATACAGAGACAGAGACAAACAGATACAGAGAAAAATACAGTGAGGGACACATATATAAAGAAACACACAGATACAGAGAGACAGAGTGACAAAGAGAGAGAGACACACACACACAGACAGAGAGAGACACACAACAGAGTGTGAGAGAGACACAGACAGAGAGAGACACACACACAAAGAGAGAGATAGAGATAGATAGACAGACGGAGACAAATGCAGGGAGAGACATAGAGAGAGACAGAGAGTGAGAAAGACATAGAGAGAGGGACACACATACAGATACAGAGTGAGACATACAGATACAGAGAGAGACAGAGAGGGAGAGAAAAACTCAGATAGAGAAAGACACAGATGGATAGAAAGAGAAAGGGAGACACACACAGATACAGTGAGACAGACAGAGATACAGAAAGAGACACATACTGTTAGAGAGAGAGAGACACACACAAAGATAGAGAGAGAGACACACATAGAGAGAGAGAGAGAGACACACACAGACAAAGAGAAAGAGACACAAACAGAGAGAGAGATACACACACAGATACAAAGAGAAAGAGAGACACACAGATACACAGAGAGAGATACAGATAGAGAGAATGAGAATCACAATAGAGAGAGGCAAATATAGATACAGGTAGAGAGAGAGAGAGATACATGCACAGATACAGAGTGATACATACAGATACAGATAGAGAGACACACACAGATGCAGGGAGAGAGATACAGATAGAGAGACAGAGAGAAAAACACAATAGAGAAAGAAACAGACAGACACAGAGATATGGACAGACACAGAGAGAGGGAGAGAGAGATACAGATATACAGAGAGAGACAGGTGCAGAGAGAGACACACAGATGCAGAGAGAGACACACACACATACAGATAGGGAGAGAGAGAGATGCAGATACAGAAAGAGAGAGACAGACACAAAGAGAGAGACAGGTGCAGAGAGAGAGACAGAGAGACACACACAGAAATACAGAGAGAGACAGAAATAGAGAGACAGACAGACAGACAGACAGATAGAGAGAGACAGATATATAGAGAGAGTGTTTGATAAGGTTCCCCATGGTAAGATAGTGTAGAAAATACGGATACATGGGATTGAGGGTGATTTAGCAGTTTGGATCAGGAATTGGCTCGCTGATAGAAGACAGAGGGTGATGGTTGATAGGAAATATTCAACCTGGAGTTCAGTTACTAGTGGTGTACCTCAGGGATCTGCTTTGGGGACACTGCTGTTTGTCATCTTTATAAATGACCCTGATCTTGGGATTGGACATAGCTCAGCACAACACTGAGGGCTGAAGGGTTAGGACTGTGCTGTAATGTTCTATGAGAGAGAGAGAGAGAGACGCACACAGACAGAGAGGGAGAGGGAGAGAGAGAGTGTGTGTGTGTGTGTGAGAGAGAGAGAGAGTGTGTATGTGTGTCAGAGAGAGTGTGTGAGAAAGAGAGTGCGTGTGTGAGAGAGTGTGTATGAGGGAGGTCGTGTGAGAGAGTGTGTGTGTGTGAGAGAGTGTGTGTGAGAGAGTGTGTGTGTGAGAGAGAGTGTGTGAGAGAGTGTGTGAGAGAGAGAGTGTGTGAGAGAGTGTGTGTGTGAGAGAGTGTGTGAGAGAGGGTGTGTGTGAGAGAGGGAGTGTGTGTGTGAGAGAGTGTGCGTGAGAGAGAGTGTGCGTGAGAGAGAGCGTGCGTGAGAGAGAGCGTGCGTGAGAGAGAGCGTGCGTTAGAGAGATCGTGCGTGTGAGAGAGAGCGTGTGTGTGAGAGAGAGCGTGTGTGTGAGAGAGAGAGTGTGTGAGAGACAGAGTGTGTGAGAGAGTGTGTGAGAGAGAGTGTGAGAGAGAGTGTGTGAGAGATAGTGTGTGTGTTAGAGAGCGTGCGTGAGAGAGAGCGTGCGTGTGAGAGAGAGCGTGCGTGTGAGAGAGAGCGTGCGTGTGAGAGAGAGAGTGTGTGAGAGAGAGTGTGTGAGAGAGAGAGTGTGTGAGAGAGAGTGTGTGAGAGTGTGTGTGGTAGAGATGTGTGTGAGAGAGAGCGTGTGTGAGAGAGTGTGTGTGTGAGAGAGAGTGTGTGTGTGAGAGAGAGAGTGTGTGTGAGAGAGAGCGTGTGTGAGAGAGAGCGTATGTGAGAGAGAGAGTGTGTGTGTGAGAGTGTGAGAGAGTGTGTGTGTGTGAGAGAGAGTGTGTGTGTGAGAGTGTGTGAGAGAGAGTGTGTGTGAGAGAGAGAGTGTGTGAGAGTGTGTGTGAGAGAGAGCGTGTGTGAGAGAGATGTGTGTGTGAGAGAGAGTGTGTGTGTGAGAGAGTGTGTGTGAGAGAGAGTGTGTGTGTGAGAGAGAGTGTGTGTGTGAGAGAGAGTGTGTGTGTGAGAGAGAGTGTGTGTGTGAGAGAGAGTGTGTGTGAGAGAGATGTGTGTGAGAGTGTGTGTGAGAGAGTGTGTGAGAGAGAGAGTGTGTGTGTGAGAGAGTGTGTGTGTGAGAGAGAGTGCGTGTGTGAGAGAGAGCGTGTGTGAGAGAGAGCGTGTGAGAGAGAGAGTGTGTTTGTGAGAGTGTGAGAGAGTGTGTGTGTGAGAGAGAGTGTGTGTGTGAGAGTGTGTGAGAGAGAGTGTGTGTGAGAGAGAGAGTGTGTGAGAGTGTGTGAGAGAGAGTGTGTGTGTGAGAGAGAGTGTGTGTGAGAGAGAGTGTGTGTGTGAGAGAGTGTGTGAGAGAGAGTGTGTGTGTGTGAGAGAGACAGAGTGTGTAATGTGTGTACGACTGAGTAAGTGTACAAGAGTGAGTAAGTGTACAAGAGTGAGTGAGTGCCGGTGGGAAAGTGCAGGAGTGTTAACTTTAACTTTATTTGCAAGTGTCACAAACAGGCTGACATTAACACAGCAATGAAGTTACTGTGAAAATCCCCTAGTCCTGATATCCGAGGATTTCAGTGTAAAATCCCATTGCAGATCCCGGGATAAGAATGGGATGTGATTTTGCCTGGATTCAGTAATTAGTGACTACATATCTCAGAGGGAGAGAAATAGTTTTAGACTCCCCTACCTTTGGGAAAAGATATTGACGTGTGTGTGTGTGTTTCCCTCTTTGTGTGTGTGTGTGTGTGTGTGTGTGTGTGTGTGTGTGTGTGTGTGTGTGTGCTTCTCTCTTTGTGTGTGCGTGTGTACTTCTCTGTTTGTGAGTGTGTGTGTTTCTCTCTTTGTGTGTGTGTGTTTCTCTTTGTGTGCGTGTGTGTTTCTCTTTGTGTGCGTGTGTGCTTCTCTCTTTGTGAGTGTGTGTGCTTCTCTCTTTGTGTGTGTGTGTTTCTCTTTGTGTGCGTGTGCGCTTCTCTCTTTGTGAGTGTGTGTGCTTCTCTGTTTGTGAGTGTGTGTGTTTCTCTTTGTGTGCGTGTGTGTTTCTCTTTGTGTGTGTGTGTGTGTGTGTTTCTCTTTGTGTGCGTGTGTGCTTCTCTTTGTGAGTGTGTGTGCTTCTCTGTTTGTGAGTGTGTGTGTTTCTCTCTTTGTGTGTGTGTGTGTTTCTCTTTGTGTGCGTGTGTACTTCTCTCTTTGTGTGCGTGTGTGCTTCACTTTGTGTGCGTGTGTGTTTCTCTTTGTGTGTGTGTTTCTGTCTTTGTGTGCGTGTGTGCTTCTCTTTGTGTGCGTGTGTGTTTCTCTTTGTGTGTGTGTGTGCTTCTCTTTGTGTGCGTGTGTGCATCTCTTTGTGTGCATGTGTGTTTCTCTTTGTGTGTGTGTGTGCTTCTCTTTGTGTGTGTGTGTGCTTCTCTTTGTGTGTGTGTGTGTTTCTCTTTGTGTGCGTGTGTGCTTCTCTTTGTGTGCGTGTGTGTTTCTCTTTGTGAGTGTGTGTGTTTCTCTTTGTGAGTGTGTGTGCTTCTCTTTGTGTGTGTGTGCTTCTCTTTGTGTGCGTGTGTGTTTCTCTTTGTGTGCGTGTGTGCTTCTCTGTTTGTGAGTGTGTGTGCTTCTCTGTTTGTGAGTGTGTGTGCTTCTCTCTTTGTGTGTGTGTGTGCTTCTCTTTGTGTGCGTGTGTGTTTCTCTTTGTGTGCGTGTGTGCTTCTCTGTTTGTGAGTGTGTGTGCTTCTCTGTTTGTGAGTGTGTGTGCTTCTCTGTTTGTCAGTGTGTGTGCTTCTCTGTTTGTGAGTGTGTGTGCTTCTCTGTTTGTGAGTGTGTGTGCTTCTCTCTTTGTGTGTGTGTTTCTCTTTGTGTGCGTGTGTGCTTCTCTCTTTGTGAGTGTGTGTGCTTCTCTGTTTGTGAGTGTGTGTGCTTCTCTCTTTGTGTGTGTGTTTCTCTTTGTGCGCGTGTGTGCTTCTCTCTTTGTGTGTGTGTGTTCCCTTTTGTGTGTGTATTTCTCTCTTACTGTGTTTCTCTCTTTGTATGAGTGTGTTTTTCTCTCTTTGTGTGCATGTATTTCTTTGAGCGTGTGTTTCTTTCTGTGTGTGTATCTCTCTTTGTGTGTGTGTGTGTTTCTCTCTTTGTGTGTGTGAGTGTTTCTCTCCTTGTGTGTGTTTCTCTTTTTGTGTGTTGCTCTCGTGTGTGTGTGTTTCTCTCTTTGTGACAGTGTGTATTTCTGTGTGTGTGTGTTGGTCTGTGTGTGTTTCTGTCTTTCTGTGTGTGTGTGCATGCGTTTCTCCCTTTGTGTGTCTGTGTTTCTCCCTTTGTGTGTGTTTCTTTCTCTTTGTGTGTGTGTGTGTGTGTGTGTGTCTGTGTGTGTGTGTGCGCGCGCAAAGGGCTAGATGGCCTACTCCTGCTCCTATTTCTTATGTTCTTGTGTACACAGCTCCAGGGACCCGGGTTCGATTCCCAGCTTGGGTCACTGTCTGTGCGGAGTCTGTATGTTCTCCCCGTGTCTGGGTGGGTTTCCTCCGGGTGCTCCGGTTTCCTCCCACAATCTGAAAGACGTGCTGGTTAGGGTGTATTGACCCTGCTAAATTCTCCCTCAGTGTTATCCGAACAGGCGCCGGAGCGTGGGGACTAGGGGATTTTCACAGTAACTTTATTCCAGTGTTAATGTGAACCTACTTGTGACACTAATAAATAAACTTTATAGAAAAGAAACTTTCTATCTTTGATAGAGAGGTTCAGGTGATTCCATGTCATATCTTCCTGCTTTGGGGAAATGGGAGTTCTCTTTACATTTACAAGGATATGGGGAGGGAGATGTTTGAATGGAGATTCAGCTTTTTGGGTGATTAAAATGTTAATTTGTTTCCAGAAGCTGTGATTGTCCCGAGAGATTGAATTGTTTCAGTAATGTCTACGTCTCCAATACTTCAGACAGAGGAAGGAAGCAATATACAAAAGGAAAGATTGGGGGAATCACTACATTGAAGGTGTGAGGCCTCATCACTCTCTGTCTGCTTTGGTTTTGTAATCTTTACATTTTTAAACACTGAAACCTCTTGCCCTTGTTGGGAATCTCACTGCGGTTTGAGAAAAGCAAACGCTGATCCCACACTAAACCCCCCCCAACACAGGACTGAGCAGAGAGTGTGAAATGGAACTGCTGTCAGAGTGGGTTATTTTTATAGATGGATAAGAAACATTCCTCCATTTTCAAACCTTTCTCCTGTTTCTGTAGCGTTTCGGGCTCCCCTGTGTCCCTGTCTCTCCATCTCTGGGGCAATTTAGCTTGGCCAATCCCCCCAATCTTCACAACTTGGGACACTTAAGGGGCAATTTCGGAATACAGAGACACACAGATACAGAGAGAGAGACACAGAGAGACACAAAGATACAGAGAGAGAGACACACAGATACAGAGTGACACACATATACAGACAGAAAGAGAGAAACACAGGGAGAAATACAGTGACAGACACACAGACGTGGAAACAGAGAGACACAGAGAGAAATACAGAGAGGGACACACCGATACAGAGACACAGCAATACAGAGACAGAGACAAACAGATACAGAGAAAAATACAGTGAGGGACACATATATAAAGAAACACACAGATACAGAGAGACAGAGTGACAAAGAGAGAGAGACACACACACAGAGACAGAGAGAGACACACAACAGAGTGTGAGAGAGACATAGACAGAGAGAGACACACACACAAAGAGAGAGATAGAGATAGATAGACGGAGAGAAATGCAGGGAGAGACATAGAGAGAGACAGGGAGTGAGAAAGACATAGAGAGAGGGACACACATACAGATACAGAGTGAGACATACAGATACAGAGAGAGAGAGAAAAACTCAGATAGAGAAAGACACAGATGGATAGAAAGAGAAAGGGAGACACACACACAGATACAGTGAGACAGACAGAGATACAGAAAGAGACACACACTGTTAGAGAGAGAGAGACACACACAAAGATAGAGAGAGACACACATAGAGAGAGAGAGAGACACACACACAGACAAAGAGAAAGAGACACAAACAGAGAGAGAGATACACACACAGATACAAAGAGAAAGAGAGACACACAGATACACAGAGAGAGATACAGATAGAGAGAATGAGAATCACAATAGAGAGAGGCAAATATAGATACAGGTAGAGAGAGAGAGAGAGAGAGATACATGCACAGATACAGAGTGAGACATACAGATACAGAGAGAGAGACAGATAGAGAGACAGAGAGAAAAACACAATAGAGAAAGAAAGAGACAGACACAGAGAGAGGGAGAGAGAGATACAGATATACAGAGAGAGACAGGTGCAGAGAGAGACACACAGATGCAGAGAGAGACACACACACATACAGATAGGGAGAGAGAGAGATGCAGATACAGAAAGAGAGAGACAGACACAAAGAGAGAGACAGGTGCAGAGAGAGAGACAGAGAGACACACACAGAAATACAGAGAGAGACAGAAATAGAGAGACAGACAGACAGACAGATAGAGAGAGACAGATATATAGAGAGAGTGTTTGATAAGGTTCCCCATGGTAAGATACTGTAGAAAATACGGATACATGGGATTGAGGGTGATTTAGCAGTTTGGATCAGGAATTGGCTCGCTGATAGAAGACAGAGGGTGATGGTTGATAGGAAATATTCAACCTGGAGTTCAGTTACTAGTGGTGTACCTCAGGGATCTGCTTTGGGGACACTGCTGTTTGTCATCTTTATAAATGACCCTGATCTTGGGATTGGACATAGCTCAGCACAACACTGAGGGCTGAAGGGCCTGTACTGTGCTGTATTGTTCTATGAGAGAGAGAGAGAGAGACGCACACAGACAGAGAGGGAGAGGGAGAGAGAGAGTGTGTGTGTGTGTGTGTGTGTGTGTGAGAGTGTGTGTGTGTGAGAGAGAGAGAGTGTGTATGTGTGTCAGAGAGAGTGTGTGAGAAAGAGAGTGTGTGTGAGAGAGTGTGTATGAGGGAGGTCGTGTGAGAGAGTGTGTGAGTGTGAGAGAGAGTGTGTGTGAGAGAGGGTGTGTGTGAGAGAGGGTGTGTGTGAGAGAGGGTGTGTGTGAGAGAGGGTGTGTGTGTGAGAGAGAGCGTGTGTGAGAGAGAGTGTGTGAGAGTGTGTGTGTGAGAGAGTGTGTGAGAGAGAGTGTGTGTGTGAGAGAGAGGGTGTGTGTGAGAGAGGGAGTGTGTGTGAGAGAGAGAGTGTGTGTGAGAGAGAGTGTGTGTGTGAGAGAGTGTGTGTGTGAGAGGGTGTGTGTGAGAGAGGGTGTGTGTGAGAGAGGGAGTGTGTGTGTGAGAGAGAGTGTGTGTGAGAGAGAGTGTGTGTGAGAGAGTGTGCGAGAGAGTGTGTGTGTGAGAGAGTGTGTGAGAGAGAGTGTGTGTGTGAGAGTGTGTGTGAGAGAGAGTGTGTGTGTGAGAGAGAGTGTGTGTGTGAGAGAGAGTGTGTGTGAGAGAGAGAGTGTGTGAGAGAGCGAGTGTGTGAGAGAGCGAGTGTGTGAGAGAGCGAGTGTGAGAGAGAGTGTGTGTGTTAGAGAGCGTGCGTGAGAGAGAGCGTGCGTGTGAGAGAGAGCGTGCGTGTGAGAGAGAGAGTGTGTGAGAGAGAGTGTGTGAGAGAGAGTGTGTGAGAGTGTGTGTGTTAGAGAGCGTGCGTGAGAGAGAGCGTGCGTGTGACAGAGAGCGTGCGTGTGAGAGAGAGAGTGTGTGAGAGAGAGAGTGTGTGAGAGAGAGAGTGTGTGAGAGAGAGTGTGTGAGAGAGAGTGTGTGTGAGAGAGAGCGTGTGTGAGAGATGTGTGTGTGAGAGAGAGTGTGTGTGTGAGAGAGAGTGTGTGTGAGAGAGAGCGTGTGTGTGAGAGAGAGAGTGTGTGAGAGAGAGTGTGTGAGAGAGAGTGTGAGAGAGAGAGTGTGTGAGAGAGAGAGTGTGTGAGAGTGTGTGTGAGAGAGAGCGTGTGTGAGATAGATGTGTGTGTGAGAGAGAGTGTGTGTGTGAGAGAGAGTGTGTGTGAGAGTGTGTGTGTGTGTGTGTGAGAGAGAGTGTGTGTGTGAGAGTGTGTGTGTGTGAGAGAGAGTGTGTGTGTGAGAGAGAGTGTGTGTGAGAGAGATGTGTGTGAGAGTGTGTGTGAGAGAGAGTGTGTGTGAGAGAGAGAGTGTGTGAGAGAGAGAGTGTGTGAGAGTGTGTGTGAGAGAGAGTGTGTGTGAGAGAGTGTGTGTGTGAGAGAGAGTGTGTGAGAGAGAGAGTGTGTGTGAGAGAGTGTGTGTGAGAGAGAGCGTGTGTGAGAGAGAGTGTGTGTGAGAGAGAGAGTGTGTGTGTGAGAGAGTGTGTGTGTGAGAGAGAGCGTGTGTGAGAGAGAGTGTGTGTGTGAGAGAGAGTGTGTGTGTGAGAGAGAGTGTGTGTGTGAGAGAGAGCGTGTGTGAGAGAGAGTGTGTGTGAGAGAGTGTGTGTGAGAGAGTGTGTGTGTGAGAGTGTGTGTGAGAGAGAGAGTGTGTGTGAGAGAGAGTGTGTGTGAGAGAGTGTGTGAGAGAGAGCGTGTGTGAGAGAGAGCGTGTGTGAGAGAGTGTGTGTGTGAGAGAGACAGAGTGTGTAATGTGTGTAAGACTGAGTAAGTGTACAAGAGTGAGTGAGTGTGCGCGGGAGAGTGCAGGAGTGTTAACTTTAAGTTTATTTACAAGTGTCACAAACAGGCTGACATTAACACAGCAATGAAGTTACTCTGAAAATCCCCTAGTCCCCACACTCTGGCTCCTGTTCGGGTTACACCGAGGGTGAATTTAGCACGGCCCAACGCACCCTAACCAGGCCGTCATTCAGACTGTGGGAGGAAACCCACGCAGACACGGGGAGAATGTGCAGACTCCACACAGACAGTGACCCCAAGCTGGGAATGGAACCCGGGGACCCTGGCGTTGTGAGACAGCAGTGCTAACCCACTGTTGATAAAGGGAGAGTTAACAGAAAGTAGCTGGTGAGAATATACTGGCCAGTTTGAATCGAATCCAAATGATTCGATTCAATGATTTTCTGCAGTACATCTGCATTCTCTGCAGTACATCTGCAGAAAATGTATGGGATTGGGGGTGATCTAGGTAATTGGATCAGGAATTGGCTACCAGATAGGAGACAGAGGGTGGTGGTTGATGGTAAATATTCGTCATGGAGTTCGGTTACGAGCGGTGTGCCTCAGGGATCTGTTTCGGGGCCACTGCTGTTTGTAATTTTTATTAATGATCTGGATGAGGGTATAGTTGGGTGGATTAGTAAGTTTGCTGATGACACCAAAGTCGGAGGTGTGGTAGATTGTGAGGAAGGGTGTCATAGTTTGCAGGGTGACTTAGAAAGGTTGCAGAGCTGGGCCGCGAGGTGGCGGATGGAGTTTAATACGGAGAAGTGTGAGGTAATTCATTTCGGTAGGAATAACAGATGTGTCGAGTATAGGGCTAACGGGAGGACTTTGAATAGTGTGGATGAGCAGAGGGATGTAGGTGTATGTGTACATAGATCCCTGAAAGTTGGGAATCAAGTAGATAAGGTTGTTAAGAAGGCATACGGTGTCTTGGCGTTTATTGGTAGGGGGATTGAATTTAGGAGCCGCAGCGTCATGTTGCAACTGTACACAACTGTGGTGTGGCCGCACTTGGAGTACTGTGTGCAGTTCTGGTCCCCACATTACAGGAAGGATGTAGAGGCTTTGGAGAGGGTGCAGAGGAGGTTTACCAGGATGTTGCCTGGTATGGAGGGGAGGTCCTATGAGGAGAGAGTGAGAGATTTGGGGTTGTTTTCGCTGGAAAGAAGGCGGCTAAGAGGGGACCTTATTGAAACATATAAGATGATTAGAGGTTTAGACAGGGTAGATAGTGATAGCCTTTTTCCTAGGATGGAGAAAGCTAGCACGAGGGGGCACGACTTTAAATTAAGGGGGGGTAGTTATAGGACTGATGTCAGGGGTAGGTTCTTTACCCAGAGGGTGGTGAGGGACTGGAATGCCCTGCCTGCTGCAGTTGTAAATGCGCCTAGTTTGGGGGCGTTTAAGAGACCTGTGGATAGGTTTATGGACGAAATGGGATTGGTTTAGATTAGTGGGTTAGTGTTGTTGTTGTTTTTTTTTCAAAAAAAGCTGGTCGGCTTGTATCCAGCTCACTCAGAATAAACGGGAGTCTGATAGTTGTCAGTCCCCACACCAATAATCCCCCTGTACTGAACACATTCCCACTCTGATTCAGTGTGTGTGTCTCAATCCGCTTTTGAACCTGCACTTTGCTTGTGTGGATATGATGCTGAATGGATTTGAATGGAAATGCTGGAACTCTGCGCTCTGAGAGTTTGTGTGTTTTATTCTGAAAATGGCCTCATGTGTTTTTTTTCCTCTCTCTTTATAACCAGTTTTTAATCTTTTTCTCCCTGAGGAATTTTGAAAGCTGGGGACGTGTCTAGGATCTGAAGGACGGGAATGTGTGTGACGGGGATGAGGGAGAGGAGCATCTTCCAGAGGGAGGGCTGACTGAGGCCTGTCCCCCAGCTTCACCCCGGGCTGGGGGGGTGAGCTGTGTCTGTTTCTGACCCTGATCCGGATTGAATGTTTAATATCAGAGGCAGTGAGATCTGAATGGGAGTGGGATAGAGAGACAGAGAGAAACACACAGGGAGGGAACTGTCCCAATCTTTCTTACTCTCTGCTTCACAACGGACTTGTTGTGTTTGGATGCTACTGAGAGATTGTGTCACTGAGAGGGGAGATCCTGGGGGTTTGGCTGTGCTTTTTCATAGAAATATTTTCTTGTGTTTTAATTATTTTCTCTCTCTTTTCCCCAAGAATGAATATTACTGAGAGATAGTGTAACTGAGAAGGGGGAATCCTGTGCTCTTGTGCTGTTTAATTTAGAAATGTTGTTTTATTTTAATATATTTCTGTTTCTTCCCCCAAGAATTAATATGTAGATATTACTGAGGCGGGGGAAGTCTGGGTTTCTGTGCTACTTAATTTAAACCATTTCTTGTATTCAATTAAATTTCTCTCTTTCCCCAAAGAACTAATGTCTAGTTAGACAATCTCTCTGTAAGATCTGAGAAGGGGGAATGCTGGGCTCTCGTGCTGTTTCATTTAAACCTGTTGTTGTATTTTAATGAATGATTTTCTCTTCTCCCCAGGGATTTGAATTGTGAAGACTGCAATGGGACTGGGAATCCTTGGACAAGGGGCTTTTCTCCAGAGGATGGATGGATGGATGGACTGAGTCCTGTTCTATAGGCCACACGTGAGTTGTTGTCTCTTTATTGTCCCCGATCCAGGTTTAATTGTAGTCTCACTTCCTCGGATGAACCAGTTCTGGTTATTTTTTACATGTTTTTCATTTGTAAAACACCACACTTTGATCTTTATATATGCAACTTCATAATATTAGACAGGGAGACAGAGAGAGAGGAAGAGAGTGAGAGAGGCAGGGAGACAGGTATCGATCTGGGGGGAGTGTGTTAAGAGACAGAGAGGGAGAAACAGAGGAGGGGGCAGTGGAGGAGAGGTGACTGATAGAAGTGGGAATTTCATTGGGGGATCCTGTGTTAATTGACTGGCCTGTCTCTGGAGTAAATCCCCCCCCACCCCCGGAATACTTGGATGTGTTTTAATAAATTAAATATCAGGACAGTCACGAGGTGTTTGGAAGTTCATTTCATTTGAAAATTGTTGCCATTTTGTCAGGGTTTAATAACGAGGATGTGAAAATGAATGTTCCCCTCAGTGAGATTGTGAATGTCAGCAAGTCCTGGGATCTTGCTGTGCCTTTTATTGTTTACCATCAGCTTTTGTGTTTTGTCTTTAATCAAATTTCACTTTATTTTCTCTTTCTCTCTTCCGACCGAGGAGAATTCTTTCGGAAAGTTTGGCGACGCAGACAGCGAGTAGTTTTGCCGTGAGGAATCCTCGGACAAGAGCTATAACCAGAGAGATAAATATTAATAAAAATCCCCGTGTCTTTGTCATTCATTTTCATACACAGATAGACGGGTGGGGCTTTTACACTGAGGGTTAGTGGTCTGTGTGTCGGGGGGAGTGGAGGGGGATTGATTGCAGTGGGGGGGTACAGTAATTACAAAGGGGGGGGGTTCTGTCAGTCTAGGGGGGAGCCAATTAAAGGGGAGAGCCAATTAAAGGGGAGAGCCAATTAAAGGGGAGAGCCAATTAAAGGGGAGAGCCAATTAAAGGGGAGAGCCAATTAAAGGGGAGAGGCAATTAAAGGGGAGAGGCAATTAAAGGGGAGAGGCAATTAAAGGGGAGAGGCAATTAAAGGGGAGAGGCAATTAAAGGGGAGAGGCAATTAAAGGGGAGAGGCAATTAAAGGGGAGAGGCAATTAAAGGGGAGAGGCAATTAAAGGGGAGAGGCAATTAAAGGGGAGAGGCAATTAAAGGGGAGAGGCAATTAAAGGGGAGAGGCAATTAAAGGGGAGAGGCAATTAAAGGGGAGAGGCAATTAAAGGGGAGAGGCAATTAAAGGGGAGAGGCAATTAAAGGGGAGAGGCATTTAAAGGGGAGAGGCATTTAAAGGGGAGAGGCATTTAAAGGGGAGGGGCATTTAAAGGGGAGGTCCATTTAAAGGGGAGGTCCATTTAAAGGGGAGGTCCATTTAAAGGGGAGGTCCATTTAAAGGGGAGGTCCATTTAAAGGGGAGGTCCATTTAAAGGGGAGGTCCATTTAAAGGGGAGGTCCATTTAAAGGGGAGGTCCATTTAAAGGGGAGGTCCATTTAAAGGGGAGGTCCATTTAAAGGGGAGGTCCATTTAAAGGGGAGGTCCATTTAAAGGGGAGGTCCATTAAAGGGGAGGTCCATTAAAGGGGAGGTCACATCAGCTCAGAGGAATCTATCGGGAGGACAGCACTTGGGGCGAAAAAAAAGTCAGAAAAAAAAAGTCAGAAAAAAAAAGTCAGAAAAAAAAAGTCAGAAAAAAAAAGTCAGAAAAAAAAAGTCAGAAAAAAAAAGTCAGAAAAAAAAAGTCAGAAAAAAAAAGTCAGAAAAAAAAAGTCAGAAAAAAAAAGTCAGAAAAAAAAAGTCAGAAAAAAAAAGTCAGAAAAAAAAAGTCAGAAAAAAAAAGTCAGAAAAAAAAAGTCAGAAAAAAAAAGTCAGAAAAAAAAAGTCAGAAAAAAAAAGTCAGAAAAAAAAAGTCAGAAAAAAAAAGTCAGAAAAAAAAAGTCAGAAAAAAAAAGTCAGAAAAAAAAAGTCAGAAAAAAAAAGTCAGAAAAAAAAAGTCAGAAAAAAAAAGTCAGAAAAAAAAAGTCAGAAAAAAAAAGTCAGAAAAAAAAAGTCAGAAAAAAAAAGTCAGAAAAAAAAAGTCAGAAAAAAAAAGTCAGAAAAAAAAAGTCAGAAAAAAAAAGTCAGAAAAAAAAAGTCAGAAAAAAAAAGTCAGAAAAAAAAAGTCAGAAAAAAAAAGTCAGAAAAAAAAAGTCAGAAAAAAAAAGTCAGAAAAAAAAAGTCAGAAAAAAAAAGTCAGAAAAAAAAAGTCAGAAAAAAAAAGTCAGAAAAAAAAAGTCAGAAAAAAAAAGTCAGAAAAAAAAAGTCAGAAAAAAAAAGTCAGAAAAAAAAAGTCAGAAAAAAAAAGTCAGAAAAAAAAAGTCAGAAAAAAAAAGTCAGAAAAAAAAAGTCAGAAAAAAAAAGTCAGAAAAAAAAAGTCAGAAAAAAAAAGTCAGAAAAAAAAAGTCAGAAAAAAAAAGTCAGAAAAAAAAAGTCAGAAAAAAAAAGTCAGAAAAAAAAAGTCAGAAAAAAAAAGTCAGAAAAAAAAAGTCAGAAAAAAAAAGTCAGAAAAAAAAAGTCAGAAAAAAAAAGTCAGAAAAAAAAAGTCAGAAAAAAAAAGTCAGAAAAAAAAAGTCAGAAAAAAAAAGTCAGAAAAAAAAAGTCAGAAAAAAAAAGTCAGAAAAAAAAAGTCAGAAAAAAAAAGTCAGAAAAAAAAAGTCAGAAAAAAAAAGTCAGAAAAAAAAAGTCAGAAAAAAAAAGTCAGAAAAAAAAAGTCAGAAAAAAAAAGTCAGAAAAAAAAAGTCAGAAAAAAAAAGTCAGAAAAAAAAAGTCAGAAAAAAAAAGTCAGAAAAAAAAAGTCAGAAAAAAAAAGTCAGAAAAAAAAAGTCAGAAAAAAAAAGTCAGAAAAAAAAAGTCAGAAAAAAAAAGTCAGAAAAAAAAAGTCAGAAAAAAAAAGTCAGAAAAAAAAAGTCAGAAAAAAAAAGTCAGAAAAAAAAAGTCAGAAAAAAAAAGTCAGAAAAAAAAAGTCAGAAAAAAAAAGTCAGAAAAAAAAAGTCAGAAAAAAAAAGTCAGAAAAAAAAAGTCAGAAAAAAAAAGTCAGAAAAAAAAAGTCAGAAAAAAAAAGTCAGAAAAAAAAAGTCAGAAAAAAAAAGTCAGAAAAAAAAAGTCAGAAAAAAAAAGTCAGAAAAAAAAAGTCAGAAAAAAAAAGTCAGAAAAAAAAAGTCAGAAAAAAAAAGTCAGAAAAAAAAAGTCAGAAAAAAAAAGTCAGAAAAAAAAAGTCAGAAAAAAAAAGTCAGAAAAAAAAAGTCAGAAAAAAAAAGTCAGAAAAAAAAAGTCAGAAAAAAAAAGTCAGAAAAAAAAAGTCAGAAAAAAAAAGTCAGAAAAAAAAAGTCAGAAAAAAAAAGTCAGAAAAAAAAAGTCAGAAAAAAAAAGTCAGAAAAAAAAAGTCAGAAAAAAAAAGTCAGAAAAAAAAAGTCAGAAAAAAAAAGTCAGAAAAAAAAAGTCAGAAAAAAAAAGTCAGAAAAAAAAAGTCAGAAAAAAAAAGTCAGAAAAAAAAAGTCAGAAAAAAAAAGTCAGAAAAAAAAAGTCAGAAAAAAAAAGTCAGAAAAAAAAAGTCAGAAAAAAAAAGTCAGAAAAAAAAAGTCAGAAAAAAAAAGTCAGAAAAAAAAAGTCAGAAAAAAAAAGTCAGAAAAAAAAAGTCAGAAAAAAAAAGTCAGAAAAAAAAAGTCAGAAAAAAAAAGTCAGAAAAAAAAAGTCAGAAAAAAAAAGTCAGAAAAAAAAAGTCAGAAAAAAAAAGTCAGAAAAAAAAAGTCAGAAAAAAAAAGTCAGAAAAAAAAAGTCAGAAAAAAAAAGTCAGAAAAAAAAAGTCAGAAAAAAAAAGTCAGAAAAAAAAAGTCAGAAAAAAAAAGTCAGAAAAAAAAAGTCAGAAAAAAAAAGTCAGAAAAAAAAAGTCAGAAAAAAAAAGTCAGAAAAAAAAAGTCAGAAAAAAAAAGTCAGAAAAAAAAAGTCAGAAAAAAAAAGTCAGAAAAAAAAAGTCAGAAAAAAAAAGTCAGAAAAAAAAAGTCAGAAAAAAAAAGTCAGAAAAAAAAAGTCAGAAAAAAAAAGTCAGAAAAAAAAAGTCAGAAAAAAAAAGTCAGAAAAAAAAAGTCAGAAAAAAAAAGTCAGAAAAAAAAAGTCAGAAAAAAAAAGTCAGAAAAAAAAAGTCAGAAAAAAAAAGTCAGAAAAAAAAAGTCAGAAAAAAAAAGTCAGAAAAAAAAAGTCAGAAAAAAAAAGTCAGAAAAAAAAAGTCAGAAAAAAAAAGTCAGAAAAAAAAAGTCAGAAAAAAAAAGTCAGAAAAAAAAAGTCAGAAAAAAAAAGTCAGAAAAAAAAAGTCAGAAAAAAAAAGTCAGAAAAAAAAAGTCAGAAAAAAAAAGTCAGAAAAAAAAAGTCAGAAAAAAAAAGTCAGAAAAAAAAAGTCAGAAAAAAAAAGTCAGAAAAAAAAAGTCAGAAAAAAAAAGTCAGAAAAAAAAAGTCAGAAAAAAAAAGTCAGAAAAAAAAAGTCAGAAAAAAAAAGTCAGAAAAAAAAAGTCAGAAAAAAAAAGTCAGAAAAAAAAAGTCAGAAAAAAAAAGTCAGAAAAAAAAAGTCAGAAAAAAAAAGTCAGAAAAAAAAAGTCAGAAAAAAAAAGTCAGAAAAAAAAAGTCAGAAAAAAAAAGTCAGAAAAAAAAAGTCAGAAAAAAAAAGTCAGAAAAAAAAAGTCAGAAAAAAAAAGTCAGAAAAAAAAAGTCAGAAAAAAAAAGTCAGAAAAAAAAAGTCAGAAAAAAAAAGTCAGAAAAAAAAAGTCAGAAAAAAAAAGTCAGAAAAAAAAAGTCAGAAAAAAAAAGTCAGAAAAAAAAAGTCAGAAAAAAAAAGTCAGAAAAAAAAAGTCAGAAAAAAAAAGTCAGAAAAAAAAAGTCAGAAAAAAAAAGTCAGAAAAAAAAAGTCAGAAAAAAAAAGTCAGAAAAAAAAAGTCAGAAAAAAAAAGTCAGAAAAAAAAAGTCAGAAAAAAAAAGTCAGAAAAAAAAAGTCAGAAAAAAAAAGTCAGAAAAAAAAAGTCAGAAAAAAAAAGTCAGAAAAAAAAAGTCAGAAAAAAAAAGTCAGAAAAAAAAAGTCAGAAAAAAAAAGTCAGAAAAAAAAAGTCAGAAAAAAAAAGTCAGAAAAAAAAAGTCAGAAAAAAAAAGTCAGAAAAAAAAAGTCAGAAAAAAAAAGTCAGAAAAAAAAAGTCAGAAAAAAAAAGTCAGAAAAAAAAAGTCAGAAAAAAAAAGTCAGAAAAAAAAAGTCAGAAAAAAAAAGTCAGAAAAAAAAAGTCAGAAAAAAAAAGTCAGAAAAAAAAAGTCAGAAAAAAAAAGTCAGAAAAAAAAAGTCAGAAAAAAAAAGTCAGAAAAAAAAAGTCAGAAAAAAAAAGTCAGAAAAAAAAAGTCAGAAAAAAAAAGTCAGAAAAAAAAAGTCAGAAAAAAAAAGTCAGAAAAAAAAAGTCAGAAAAAAAAAGTCAGAAAAAAAAAGTCAGAAAAAAAAGTCAGAAAAAAAAGTCAGAAAAAAAAAGTCAGAAAAAAAAAGTCAGAAAAAAAAAGTCAGAAAAAAAAAGTCAGAAAAAAAAAGTCAGAAAAAAAAAGTCAGAAAAAAAAAGTCAGAAAAAAAAAGTCAGAAAAAAAAAGTCAGAAAAAAAAAGTCAGAAAAAAAAGTCAGAAAAAAAAGTCAGAAAAAAAAGTCAGAAAAAAAAGACAGAAAAAAAAAGACAGAAAAAAAAGACAGAAAGAAAAAGACAGAAAGAAACAGAGGGAAAATAAAGACAGAGGGAAAATAAAGACAGAGGGAAAATAAAGACAGAGGGAAAATAAAGACAGAGGGAAAATAAAGACAGAGGGAAAATAAAGACAGAGGGAAAATAAAAGAGAGGGAAAATAAAAGAGAGGGAAATAAAAGAGAGGGAAATAAAAGAGAGGGAAAATAAAAGAGAGGGAAAATAAAAGAGAGGGAAAATAAAAGAGAGGGAAAATAAAAGAGAGGGAAAATAAAAGAGAGGGAAAATAAAAGAGAGGGAAAATAAGAGAGGGAAAATAAAAGAGAGGGAAAATAAAAGAGAGGGAAAATAAAGACAGAGGGAAAATAAAAGACAGAGGGAAAATAAAAGACAGAGGGAAAATAAAAGAGAGGGAAAATAAAAGAGAGGGAAAATAAAAGAGAGGGAAAATAAAGACAGAGGGAAAATAAAGACAGAGGGAAAATAAAAGAGAGGGAAAATAAAAGAGAGGGAAAATAAAAGAGAGGGAAAATAAAAGAGAGGGAAAATAAAAGAGAGGGAAAATAAAGACAGAGGGAAAATAAAGACAGAGGGAAAATAAAAGTCAGGGAAAATAAAAGTCAGGGAAAATAAAAGTCAGGGAAAATAAAAGTCAGGGAAAATAAAAGTCAGGCAGAGAAAATAAAAGTCAGGCAGAGAAAATAAAAGTCAGGCAGAGAAAATAAAAGTCAGGCAGAGAAAATAAAAGTCAGGCAGAGAAAATAAAAGTCAGGCAGAGAAAATAAAAGTCAGGCAGAGAAAATAAAAGTCAGGCAGAGAAAATAAAAGTCAGGCAGAGAAAATAAAAGTCAGGCAGAGAAAATAAAAGACAGGGAGAGAAAATAAAGAGACAGGGAGAGAAAATAAAGAGACAGGGAGAGAAAATAAAGAGACAGGGAGAGAAAATAAAGAGACAGGGAGAGAAAATAAAGAGACAGGGAGAGAAAATAAAGAGACAGGGAGAGCAAATAAAGAGGCAGGGAGAGAAAATAAAGAGACAGGGAGAGCAAATAAAGAGGCAGGGAGAGAAAATAAAGAGGCAGGGAGAGAAAATAAAGAGGCAGGGAGAGAAAATAAAGAGGCAGGGAGAGAAAATAAAGAGGCAGGGAGAGAAAATAAAGAGGCAGGGAGAGAAAATAAAGAGGCAGGGAGAGAAAATAAAGAGGCAGGGAGAGAAAATAAAGAGGCAGGGAGAGAAAATAAAGACAGGGAGAGAAAATAAAGAGGCAGGGAGAGAAATTAAAGAGGCAGGGAGAGAAAATAAAGAGGCAGGGAGAGAAAATAAAGAGGCAGGGAGAGAAAATAAAGAGGCAGGGAGAGAAAATAAAGAGGCAGGGAGAGAAAATAAAGAGGCAGGGAGAGAAAATAAAGAGGCAGGGAGAGAAAATAAAGAGGCAGGGAGAGAAAATAAAGAGGCAGGGAGAGAAAATAAAGAGGCAGGGAGAGAAAATAAAGAGGCAGGGAGAGAAAATAAAAGACAGGGAGAGAAAATAAAAGACAGAGAGGGAAAATAAAGACAGAGAGGGAAAATAAAGACAGAGAGGGAAAATAAAGACAGTAAAAAGACAAACAGGACTGAGAGGGAAAGATTACGATTCGGAGGGAAAGATTACGATTCGGAGGGAAAGATTAAGATTCGGAGGGAAAGATTAAGATTCGGAGGGAAAGATTAAGATTCGGAGGGAAAGATTAAGATTCGGAGGGAAAGATTAAGATTCGGAGGGAAAGATTAAGATTCGGAGGGAAAGATTAAGATTCGGAGGGAAAGATTAAGATTCGGAGGGAAAGATTAAGATTCGGAGGGAAAGATTAAGATTCGGAGGGAAAGATTAAGATTCGGAGGGAAAGATTAAGATTCGGAGGGAAAGATTAAGATTCGGAGGGAAAGATTAAGAATGAGAGGGAAAGATTAAGAATGAGAGGGAAAGATTAAGAATGAGAGGGAAAGA
Source organism: Carcharhinus amblyrhynchos (assembly GCF_965287045.1). Classification (NCBI taxonomy): domain Eukaryota; kingdom Metazoa; phylum Chordata; class Chondrichthyes; order Carcharhiniformes; family Carcharhinidae; genus Carcharhinus; species Carcharhinus amblyrhynchos. The sequence goes on from NC_137336.1 coordinate 84,902, forward strand.
TTAAGAATGAGAGGGAAAGATTCAGATTGAGAGGGAAAGATTCAGATTGAGAGGGAAAGATTCAGATTGAGAGGGAAAGATTCAGATTGAGAGGGAAAGATTCAGATTGAGAGGGAAAGATTCAGATTGAGAGGGAAAGATTCAGATTGAGAGGGATTCAGATTGAGAGGGAAAGATTCAGATTGAGAGGGAAAGATTCAGAATGAGAGGGAAAGATTCAGAATGAGAGGGAAAGATTCAGAATGAGAGGGAAAGATTCAGACTGAGAGGAGAAAGATTAAGATTGAGAGGGAAAGATTAAGACTGAGAAAGACTGAGAGGGAGATTGAGAGGAGGCTGCAAACAGACAGAGAAAAGCAGGGCTGAGGTGGGAAAGAGACGCAGACACAAAGTGAAGAGGTTCATACTCACCAGCGCACATCTTTTCCCTCGGTGATCTCTCCAACTCCTTCCATTCCCTCTCCCATGGTGGCGGAGACAGATCCTGGGCCAGGGGCTTTGTGCTGGGTAAAGGGGAGGGGGGGTTAAAATCTCAGAGCTGGAACTCCATGCTGCGCACACACACACTGACTCACTCACACAGACACACAGTTTACCTGATACTTACCCAGCCACGTGGAGACAGAGACAGAACAATGGAACCCCAGCCTTTTTGTAACCTCCACACACACTGTCCACACCTCCCCAATCAAACCCCATCCAACCACATCTCCTACACCTCACCTGGACACACCTCCTGCAGGTATGGCGCAGTCCAACACCAGCCTGTCTCTGAGTGTGTGGGGGGGTTGTGTGTGTGGGTTAGTGAGCACCAGGTAAATGGTTTATTCCAAGGCTAACTCGCAGCTCTGCACTGCCAGGCAGGCCAGGTCTGAATGTGGACTGTACAACTTGTTCACCCAGGGCTCCATCGGCTACAGGTTTGTCCCCTTTACTGATTCCTGCAAAGTTGCCTTTCCCTTAAGTTGCTTGAACTGTAACAATTTCTTGCAAAGTTATTTGTTGTCTCATTTACTAATTCCACTCCTGAATTACAATGTCATCTGTCTGTTGTTGTCTGTCCGGGTGTCTGAATGTGTGTTACAAGCACTAGCTGGGGGAGGGGGAGGGGGAGGGAAAGAATCAGAGTGAAGTTTCTGTCTGCTAAGTGCTGTAAATGTGTCTTTAACCAGCAGCTCTGCAGAGACAGAGATACAGGATTTTAAACTCACTGGGACCCGGAAGGATGTACGTGGCGTGAGAATTGGAAGAAACCAGGTTGTCAGGATACGGAAAGGTGGAAGGAAAATATCAAGTCAAAGAACTGAAAGTACAAAGGCGTCCCGGAGGCTCCCTGAAACTGAGCTGTAAAACCAGCGGTTTAAATCTTGGCAGCTACTGGATGGACTGGATCCGGCAGGTTCCCGGACAGGGGGCTCGAGTGTCTGCTTACCTACTATCGTTCATCCAGCACTAATTACTACACGCCATCAATTCAGGGTCGATTTACTGCGTCCACAGACACTTCAAGCAACATCTTCTCTTTGGAGATGACGAGCCTGAAGACTGGAGACACGGCCATCTATTACTGGGGATATCAGCATCTTCCATCATAACCTGAAGGTCAGGATCTGTTTTCAATGCAGTATGATCGAGGCTGGTCAGAAGCAAACTATAATGGTGTTTAAAATAAAGAGTAACACAGAAAGCATTTAACAGTAAAACTTCCCAAACTCACCGATACAACTGGTCAGCTTTTCACTGCCTTTATATTCATTGTAGTTTCAGCAATCCGACATACGATATATTACTCTTTTTAATATTTCTGATAGATTGTGTTATATAAACAGTTGCCTACATTTCCCATTCGAGCAAAACCAATGGTCCGTTTGAAGTGAATATTGAACAGCAGGACTGAACAGAGTGAGTGCAGTTTTTGTATGGATGTGTGTCACTGTGATATTCTACGGGGGTCACAGCGCTGAGAAAAGCGCCATCCTCATACAGAAACCTCAGAAAAGGTCCTTGCTTAAATTTGTGACCAATGCTATTGCCGAATGCCAAAGTACATGAGGGTTCAACAAAATAATACTTAGAAGCAGTACTTTTTTTATGATGTAAAATGCTTCAAGTTTATTGTTATTGATTTACACGCTGGATGTGCACAGAGAGTGTAAAAGTTTCTAACCCCCTTTATCAATATCATGACCAGTCGAAATTGAAATATCTCACTGAGTCACCCTTAACGAGCTGCAAACAGGCTTTTGAAATAGCAGTGAAATTAACTGTCTGTATTTTACAGCTAACTGTCCGCCTCAGTATTGGTCATGCTGTGTCTCACTGTGATAGCTGGAGCTACACAGCAGTTACTGTCAATACAAAAAACCCTCAGCACTGATTGATTGAAACTGGATCAGTGTCACTTTTACATCCAAACTCTAATCACAGCACAATATTATTTATGTCCAGCACTGACCACATGGCAAGAATAAACATGGAAAATCTTGATAGTTACTCAATTATCGATGTGCGTTTTCAACAACATGTTCACGTGTAACTCTGTGAAATATAAAACATTAGGGTCATTTAGGAATGTCAAATGATATCCAAAGATCCAATTATAATCTAATGAACGTTAATTGTCTTTGCTTTTCCTTGGGTTTGTGGATATTTAAAGTAATGGTGATTTTGTGTCTATTCTGTGCAGGGACGGTTATTTTATGACACAGCCAACGGAATGTGACACTGTGATGCTTTCGACTACTGGGGACAAGGGACCATGGTGACGGTGACTACAGGTAAGAACCATCCACTTACTGAGTAACTGGTTTACATGTGTCTTTGTTTTATATTTTTATCTGTACTAATAATCCATTTGGTAACAGAAATGTGAGTTTGGCGGATTCTCGGTTGAGAATTGTTACAATGTTTCCTGTGACTCTGCTGCGAAGGGGTTTTAGAATTCAGCTCTTTCTGCACAATAGGTGCTGCTGAGGGATTCAATCCCAAATTGTTGGGATTTGGTGTTTATCTGTTGAGGTTACTGTGTGGTTAGGGTTACTTTAAAATCTAAATGTCTGTTACACAATTCAGCGTTTCTGCAGTGTTTCATCTCGGCGACATCTAGTGGCTGCGGGTTGAACCATCTACAGCACCAGTGTTTGAAATTTAAACCAAAAAATTAAAATAATCTAGAATTTCTACATTTATCCAGTGAAAATGTTCCACTCACTCACAATGCTGGTGCTGCTGTGCAATATTTTCTGCTTATTCTAAACATTAATTAGTTTGGTGATGGGCGAATTGGCTGGAATTTATATTGAACATTTCTGTAAATGTTACATTTGATTCTGTTGAAAGTGTTTGTAGAATTGTGCTGCTTCTGCATGAAGCGGGGTTCAGTCTGTCAGTGATGCGTTTTTTTTGTGGTGAGGAGATTATGTATCTGGGTGACTCTAAACACGTAAAATTTGTGAATTAATTTAGTGTTTCTGCATTGTTTGAACTCAGTGACACTGAGCTGTTACACGCTTTGATTGAATATGAACATTCTGTGGGTTCGCAACTGTTTGATGCATGACTGCAGACAGAAATAAAGCAGGCTTTATTGTGTTTGTATGTTTAAAATCTTTACCGATATCGGCTTACGCCACTCGTTCAGAACATAGTTTGTCACTGCATTTACAATTTGGGGTCCCTGCAATGTTTAATCTCGGTGACATTTGATGGCTGGAACTTTTACCTTCCAAATGTTTAAATATGGTGACATCTAGTGGCTGCGGGTTGAACCATCTACTGCACCAGTGTTTGAAATTTAAACCAAAATATTAAAATCATCTTGAACTTCTATATTTATCCAGTGAAAATGTTCCAGTCGCTCACAATGCTGGTGCTGCTGTGTAATATTTTCTGCTTATTCTAAACATTAATTGGGATTTATATTAAACATTTCTGTAAATGTTATACTTGATCCTGTTGAAAGTGTTTGTAGGGTGTGACAGAGATACAGACAGATACAGAGAAAGAGCAGAGAGCCGGGGGAGAGGGCACAGAGCTGGAGGGAAGGGTAGAGAACCAGGTGGAAATACAGAGAGCCGGATAAAAGGGGAAAACAGCCACTGTGACAGGCAGACAGCCAGGGGAAAGGGCAAAGAGCTGGGGAAATGGGCAGAGAGCAGGTGATGGATGGGCGGAGTGAGGGGGTTCAGAATAGAGCTAGCACCACAATCAGCTCATCTGTAATCTCAGTGAATGATGGAGGAAACTTCAGGGCCCGAATGGGAATCTCTAGGTATTAATGTGTGATCCTTCAATGAGTCAATGTTGGATTTATTTGAATTTATAATCACATTGCGAGTTTCCTGATCATTCAGTAAGTATTCATTCCGGAGGTATTTTTGAAGCAAAGTCACTAATCTCTGGTTTGTGCAGTGAGAGGCAGTGAGCTGGAGAGAGGAAGGGGCACCAATCAGTTTGAACCCAGGCAATTTCCAAAACTAGTGTGGAGATGCCGGAGTGAGGTTGATGTGGGCACAGGAAGGATTCTCACAACACCAGGTTAAAGTCCAACAGGTTTATTTGGAATCACAAGCTGTTGGAGCTCCCTCATCAGGTGAGTGGATAGTCTGAATGAAGGGAGAACTTCTTCATCACAAAGTGTTGTTGTTTGATAAATAAACAGCAGTTTGTCACACACTGCTGTTGTTGAGAAATAAATAGTTGCTGCAATAATGGGGAACATTTCTGCTGTTCTCTGTTAATCCAATGAATGACACGTCATCGTGAGACTAACAGAATGTGTTTTTTTTCTTCCTAATTTGATAGAACTGAAGACAGGGATATGAGTTTCTACAGAGATGACAATTCCCAAATGATAGAAGTAACATCATCTTAAAGGCGGATGAAAGAATTCATCGGGAAATATTAGGGATAAGTTCATAATTCTAATCAGTGTTGGAGATAGAAACATAGAAAATACAAGCTGGAGTAGCCCATTTGGCCCTTTGGGACTACTCCGCCATTCACTTTGGTCACAGCTCATCACTATCCTGATCACACCTACTACCCATATCCCTTCATCCCTTTAACACCAAGAGCTATATCTAATATAGAAACCTATTTGTAACAATATGTTTGATGACTTCATAAATGCAAGTAAGACTCTAACTTGTTCAATTGGCCATTCTTTCCCAGCGAAACAATCTCCGCCCAATCTCTACGGCCTGGTCTCCCCCTGTCAGCGACACAACTCCGACGGCTCCATCACCTTCGGATGTTTGCCGATGGATTACTCTCCAGATGTCTCCAAAGTGACCTGGAAGATAAATGGGCAAACGGTCCCCAGTGGATTTAAGCCTTACCCGTCAGTGAGAAATACGGATGGAAGCTACACCCTGAGCAGCCAGTTAACCATCAGCGACTCAGCGGGAGAATGTCCCAGAATTGACTGTGACGTTCGACACATCAGCACAGTCAAGAGCGTTGAAATACCATGTAAGTGTTGCACATTTTCCTGATATCTAACCAGTGGTTTCATTGTCTCCAGAATTCTCCAGTTTATTGACATTTATTGTACATTTCCTGCAGATCCAAATCCGCGGGAACCGGTCGTCTCTGTCCTCCTGCCCTCGGCAGAAGACGTCTCCGCTCAGAACAAAGAACAAAGAACAACACAGCACGGGAAACAGGCCCTTCGGCCCAACGAGCCCGCGCCGCCGTCCCACTGTCTCAGTGACCTATTCATGATTTTAGTCTACGCCTAATGTGCGAGGATCAGGGAGGTCCAATTTAGGGACAATTTAGTACCCAATCAATCAGCCTAAAAGCACATCTTTGGGGATGTGGGAGGAAACCGGAGCACCCGGAGGAAACCCACGCAACCACGGGGAGAACGTGCAAACTCCCACAGACACAGGCCCAAATCCATGTGTCCGCACAGTAACAGAGATAGTCTCTGAGCTGTCATGTTGTCCTCGAGATGGTCCAGTTTAAGCACACTAACGACATGAAGCAATAGGCAACTCCCGAAGCAACGTCCAAGAGCAGCCCACTACAACCTGCCGCATGCATGCCCCTTGCTGGACTTAAATGCCTGTGGAGACAAAAAATTTCATTATTAAACAGGCAAAGACTAACATCCCTGAGGCAAAACGTATTCCCAAGCCTGCAAGGTTTAGTAAGGCCTACTATATCCCCCTATATGTAGCCCGCTCATGTGGCTGTCTAAGTGACTCTTAAACAACCCTAGCGTGCCTGCTTCCACACCTTCACGGACTTGTGCACTTGCACCCCCAGGTCTCTCTGCGTATCTATACTCCGGATAGTTCTACCTTTTATCGTATAACTCCCCTCCACATTATTCCGGCCAAAGTGCATCACCTCGCATTACTCCGGATTAAATTCCATTTGCCATCTATCTGCCCAATCTACCAGCCTGTCTATGTCCTGTTGCATTGCCAGGCACTGCTCCTCAGTACCCGCCAATCCAACCATCTTAGTGTCATCAGCAAATTTGCTGATCACACCACCTACCCCCTCTTCCAAGTCATTAATATATACCACAAATAGAAGAGGTCCTAGTACCGAGCCCTGCGGCACACCACTGGTGACAGACCTCCAATTGGAAAAGGAGCCTTCCACTACTACCCGCTGTCTCCTCCTCCCAAGCCAGTTCTCCACCCATCTACATACCTGGCCTTGTATCCCATGAGCCTTCACCTTTTCTATCAGCCTACCATGAGGGACCTTGTCAAACGCCTTACTGAAATCCATATAGACGACATCAACGGCTTGTCCTTCGTCAACCGTTTTTGTCACCTCTTCAAAAAATTCCACTAGATTCGTAAGGCACGACCTCCCTGTAACGAAGCCATGCTGCGTATCCCTGATCAGATTGCAGCGCTCCAGATGTTCATACATCCTATCCTTGAGGATCCTCTCCATTAATTTGCCTATAACTGAAGTCAAGCTCACCGGCCTATAATTCCCTGGGTTATCCCCCTGACCCTTCTTAAACAACGGTACTACATTTGCAATCCGCCAATCCTCTGGGACCTCACCTGTGTCCAAAGAAGAGACAAAGATTTGCGTCAGAGGCCCAGCAATTTCATCCCTCACCTCCCTTAGCAGCCTGGGATAGATGCCATCAGGCCCCGGAGATTTATCCGTCTTTATACTGTCTAAAAGTCCCAACACCTCTTCCCTCGTGATGACTATTTCCCTCAACGGATCCTCAAACTCCTCAAGCACAGCACCAGACATCAGGCCCCTCTCCTGCGTGAATACCGACGCAAAGTATTCATTCAGGATCTCCCCCATTCCCCCAGGCTCCAAGCATAGTTCCCCTCCTCTGTCCCTGAGAGGACCAATCTTCCCTCTAACCATCCTTTCATTTCTAACATAGGAGAAAAACGCCTTAGGATTTTCTTTAATCCTACCCGCCAAAGCCATTTCGTGGCCCCTTTCTGCCTTTCTGATGCCCCTTTTAAGTTCTCTCCTACATTCTCTGTATTCTTCTAACGCTATCTCTGTCCTCAAATGCCTACATCTAATGTACGCCTCCCTCTTCCTCCTGACCAGATCCTCAATATCCCTAGTTACCCACGGCTGTCTAATCCTACCCTTCCCATCCTTCCTCTTGACCGGCACATGTCTTTCCTGCAAAGATTTTAGTTTTCCCTTGAGAGACTCCCACATACCCAGCGTCGACCTGCCATCAAACAGCTTACCCCAGTCCGTATCTTTAACATCCTGCCTACTCCGGTTGTATCTAGCCCTCCCCCAGTTTAACACCCTCCCCTTAGGACAGGCTTCATCTTTATCCATTAATATCTTAAACCAGACAGAGTTGTGGTCACGGTTAGCCACCTGCTCTCCTACTTCAACGTCAACCGCCTGCCCAGGCTCATTCCCCAGAACCAAGTCCAGTATAGCCCCCTCTCTGGTCGGGCTATCCACATACTGCTCCAGGGATCCTTCCATTACACACTGTACAAATTCCTCCCCGTCAGCACCCTCTGATCTCGGCACCTTCCAGTCTACCCCGGGGAGATTAAAATCTCCCACTACCACCACCCTATTCTTCCTGCACTTATCTAGAATGTCCCTGCTTATCCCTTCTTCCACAGCCCTCGGGCTGTTGGGCGGTCTGTAGTACACACCCGACATAGTAACATCTCCCTTCCTATTCCTCAACTCCACCCATAGCGACTCGATTCCTATATCCTCTATACCTCCCTCCCTCTGCACTGCTATGATGCAATCCTTAACTAACAACGCCACTCCCCCACCTCTCAGCGACCCACCCCTATCACGCCTGAAGCACTTATACCCGGGAACATTCAACTGCCAGTCCTGCCCTTCCTTTAACCAAGTCTCTGTCACCGCCACCACTTCCAACTTCCTTTCGAACATTATTGCCTTCAGTTCATCTGTTTTGCCAGTCACACTCCTAGCATTGAAACACATGTACCGAAGACCCTGAGAAACAATCCGATCCTTCTTCCTACCCTCCGGGCTTACCCTATCCCCAATCCCAGTTCCGTCCACCTCCCCACCCCCCCTCCATATTAGTTTAAACCCTGCCGAAACACTCCAGCCAACCTTCCAGCTAAGATATGCATGCCCTTCCCAGTTAACTGTACCCCATCCCTCTTGTATATTTGCCCCTCTTTCATAAAGACTTCCCAGTGGTCTACGAATCTAAAACCCTCTGCCCTACACCAATCCTTCAACCACGCATTTAGTTGGAGTATCTCATTATTTCTAGCCCTGCTAGCCCCAGGCACCGGCAGCAGCCCAGAGAACGCCACCCTGGAGGCCCTACATTTCAGCCTAGCCCCCAACTCCCTGAACTGCCTACGTATGTCCCCCCTGCACTTTGTTCCTACATCCTTCTCTCCTACGTGCACAATCACATCAGACTCAGTCCCTCCACCCTTCAAAATTCCCTCTACCCTTTCTGAAACATCCTGTACCCCTGCTCCAGGGAGGCAGACTACCATCCTGGAGTCCCGCTTTTGCCCACAGAACCGCCTGTCAATCCCTTTGACTTTCCCATCCCCCACCACTATCTCACACCCTGCACTCTTCCCTTCCTCCGAGGTATTCTGATCTCCCTCCCTTGCCTTCTCTACCCCAGCTGTCACCCCACCCTTGATATTCCGGGGTCATTCCTCTGGGGCGGTCCTAGTGCTATAACTCCTTTTCTTTTTGCTCTTCCTAACTGTTTCATCTCCCTCAGCTGCTTAGTGAGAGGTTTCTCCCCCTGAGAGATCTTCGTCAAGTGGACCGTCAATGACAAGCCGGTGAATCCCGGCAACTACAGGAACACCGAGGTGGTGGCGGAGAACGGCGATAGCTCCTTCTTCGTGTACAGCCTGTTATCCATTGCAGCAGAGGAATGGTCCAGCGGCGCTTCTTACTCCTGTGTGTCGGGACATGAAGCCATCCCCTTGAAGATCATCAACAAAACAGTTGACAAATCCAGCGGTAAACACAGTTTTGTGAACATTTCCCTTGCACTGATGGACACGGTTAATTCATGTCAATGAGAGTCACTCACTTGCATTAAAAACTACAATAAAAAGAATAAAAACATTTTCCTCTAACAATCAATGAAATACCCAATTGCTGAGCTGGTTGTTTTTCAGTTTTACTTCCATATCTTTGATTTGAGTCAGATATTTTCATGTCTGGAACCCAACATTGTTGACCCAGTGCTCCCAGCGGAGATAGACACTGGGTCAGGGATAGAATAGAGCACATTCATTACAGGATTCTGCAAAATATCTTCACTGACTCTCCTCCCGCTGAGGGGGAAACAATCCCACATTTTTAACATGTCTGACACACAAACACAACATTTAGATCTCTGTGTCCCTGCTTCTCTCATTGACCACCTCTTTAAGCTGCTGCACCGCACCCACTGGGAACTGAAGTGAGGGTCACACACAAAAAACCATGGAGAAATATTCCCCCCATCGGATTGAGGGAGAGTGAAATTGTTAACATCCTGGATTCCCACTAACCCAGCAGAGAGAGGGGAGGAGCACGAGCTAATCCATGTCCCAAAACTTACTCAATGAAAAGAGGAGGAATGTCATTATTGAATCCACTCACC